>NC_060202.1:300000-447500 GCF_020623625.1 Saccharomycodes ludwigii
GAATATCCGAAACACAAAGGCGGACTATTGATAATTTCAGTAAATAAAGGAAAAAACAAAAAAAAAAAATAATCATTCAAGAATTTTAATAATTTGCTATATTGTTTTTACCGATAAAATTCTGCTTCTTATCATTAAAAGCATGGGGAAAGTGAGGGTTATATTTTTAGTTTTCATCCGAGGGATAAAACGATGGGGTAATAAAAAAAAAAAAAAAAACATAGCGTTATCTTTTATCTTTTTTAGGGGTGCATTGTAATTTGTTGACTTAGTTGCAATTACTTACTCACACTTTTATAAACACAAAAAAAATCTATCTTTATTAATTAGATAAATACTTCAATTATTATTTATTTGTTAAATAACAAAGCAATAAAAGCCAAATATAAATAACTCGTCACAGTCTCTTTTATTTCCCCATCTTTTCTAAAAAAGAGGAAACAAAAAAAAAAAAAGGAAAATAAAACCAAATATATTTTTTTTTATTATACTCATGCCATCACTTGCCTTTAAAAGATCTATGCATTCAACTTTCAAATGCAATTTTTTAAACAATAAGAAATATGTAAAATTACCATACATACCACCAACACACACCACTGCATATTTGGAAGTGGATGAATTGAAAAGAGATATATTGTACAGTGGTTACAGGCCAATGTCATATCCCATAGGTAATTTTAATTCCAATACTAATACTAGTTATCCAAATTATCATTCTTATTATGATAAAAGTAACGCAACAGTTACAACAACAAACATTTCTCATCCACTAAATCAAAATCCTTCTAAAAATATCACTGAAAGAAGCACAACTGCCACTGGAAAGCCAATATTTCAAAAATTACTACACACTATTCAAGCATTACAAAAGAAAGATCAGCAAAAAAAAAAGACAAAAGCATTGGGAGTTTATCTACTAATACTAGAAATGACGGAAGAGCACAATTATTCGATAAAATTATGAAAGGTGGCGCACAAGCGACTGGTGGAATTGGTACAGTTGGATGTTCGCCATTATTCAAATACTCACCACAAATACCATCTTCTATTATGTTGGTTGCCAATAATTATCATATAGTCGGCGCTGTTTCCTGTATGTTCATGGAATATGATCCTATTTGGAGCAAAGTTGATAAAAATTTAATAAAAAAAATAAAACCGTACGAACTGATTAGAAATAAGTATGGTACTGTTTTTAACAAAGGACTTAGGAAGAAAAGAAGCACCATTATGGATTTAATTAATGAAAATGGAGGGAATACAGTTCCAAAATTAAGTTCTAATAAGAAAGTAACAAAAAACTCGCATGAGTTGGGTGAAAAAACAATTTGTAGTAATACCCCGAATAAAAATGAAAAAGCAACAGCAGCAGCAGCAGCAACAACAGAAGAAGAAGAAATTGATCAAAATATTATATATTTCCTTAACCACTTAAAAAATTCTTCAACCAAATAAAAGTACAATCAAATAAAAAAAACCATTATATAAACATATTTTTGCTATCGATTATTTGTTTAAGATCATAATTAACATTATTTACCTTTATTCATTAATTTTTATCTAGCTTATGATTTTTCTTTTTTTATTGTGTATTTTTTGTGCGACTGGTTGTATATGTTAGAAATGTATGCTATTCTTTGCCCATTTTTAGGGCTTTTTATTAAAGACATTTCCCATATATTAATGTGTTTACCCGAACATTGTATTTTTTTTTTTGTTTCTTATTTTTAGTCTCCTTTTTTTTATTTTTTATTTTTTTTATTTTTTATTGAGCATGTAGTTTATTCTTTTTATGTCCACTGTTACAACTGTTTTACTGGGCTTTCAACATCAATATTATTTGACAGCTTTTTTGCCACTTAAATATTCTAAAACCTTTTTTTTTTTTTTTTTTTTCTTTTTATTTTCTTCTTTATTCTAGGAAAAGTTTGCCTTTTCTAAATACAACCCAAAAACTTTAAAGCAGTACCAACCATGTCGAGGATAGCAGAAATTCTGGCTAAATTAGCAATTCCAGCAGCAATCACAATTTCCCTAGTTGAATCATCAATGTATGATGTTCAAGGTGGTTCTCGGGCAGTTATATTTGATAGATTATCAGGTGTGAAATCTCAAGTTGTTGGAGAAGGTACACATTTTTTGGTTCCATGGCTACAGAAGCCTATTATATTTGATGTTAGGACCAAGCCCAAAAGTATTGCTACAAATACAGGGACCAAAGATTTACAGATGGTTAGCTTAACATTAAGAGTTTTACACAGACCAGATGTAGGTAGATTACCCATTATTTACCAAACTTTAGGCTCAGATTACGCTGAAAGAGTTTTGCCATCTATTGGAAACGAAGTTTTAAAAAGTATTGTTGCCCAATTTGATGCAGCTGAATTGATTACCCAAAGAGAAACTGTATCTCAAAGAATTGCCCAAGAATTAAGCTTAAGGAGCTCTGAATTTAATATTAGGTTGGAAGATGTTTCTATTACCCATATGACGTTTGGTAATGATTTCACCAAAGCTGTTGAACAAAAGCAAATTGCACAACAAGAAGCTGAACGTGCTAAGTTTTTAGTTGATAAGGCTGAGCAAGAAAGACAAGCTGCTGTTATTAGAGCTGAGGGTGAAGCTGAGGCTGCTGAACATATTAGCAAAGCATTGAGTAAAGCTGGTGATGGATTACTATTGATTAGAAGATTGGAAGCCTCAAAAGAGATTGCTTCCACTTTGGCTAGTTCTGGTAATGTGACCTATTTACCAAGTGGTGCTAATGGTACTAATGAAGGTACTCCCAATAGTTTATTACTAAACATAGGACGCTGAATTTTTTTTTTATTTATTTTTTTTAAAGTAATATAGCTATATATAATAATAATAATAATAATAAATTCCTGTGAATAGATGAAATGTTATCTGTGTTTAAAATTAGATATAAAGTCCAAAAGAGAGCCTAATAGTTTGCTGAAAAAGGGAGGGGGAAAAAAAAAAGGAAAATAATTAACTATATTACACATCTTAAAAGGTGTCAGTGCCTATACAAATAAGATAAATATGAATTTATTATTTATAAGTATTAAAAGAGCCAATCACAATCTGTGAATGATAAAAAATAATAGCAAAAATTTACTTGATAAAAAAAAAGAAAATGGTTGAGTTATAATAAATTAATAATAATACGGCTGATAATAAATTGAATTAGGAAGAAAAAAGAAAAAAAAAAAAAAAAAAGGAAAAAAAAAATTAATTAATTAAAAATAAATTATTATTATTGTTGTTACTATCATGACCATTAGTATTATTAATCACAATAATAACAAACAGAATAACAATAAAAAGAAGAGAATAATAACGACAATAATAATAATAATAAAAGCCAAAAGGCTTCTGGAAACAAAAACAAAAAAAAAATATATATTAATAAAAATAAAATTATAATCCAACAAAGGAGGAGGAAGGGAGGGGGGGTATTGCATTTTATAAAATTTATTTTTTTCTACTTGAAACAAAGTACCAATTACATTTCTCTTTTCATTTTTTTTTTTTTTTTTTTCTTTTTTTTCTTTTTTTCCTGAAATTTTGTTTTAAACTTTTAAATTAAACTTGAGAAATGGTTGGACCACCAGAAGTTGTTGGAACACCGCCAGTTGGAATGCCACCAACTGGAGCAGTAGTTCTTTTTCTGCCCAGACCACCACCAAAGGAACCAAAGGCACCGGTAGTCACTAAGGAAATCAAATCCATAATTAATTTAACCAAAAAGATAAAGAAGGAAAAATATAAAAATGCAGTGGAAGCTTGAGCCTTTCTACATCTATCAGTGGAACCTTGCATAATAGAATTGGAATCTAAATAACTTTGGTTAGTACAGGAGTGTGTTCTAGTACCAACAGCCAAGGCAGTAGCTGCGGCAAAGGTGAACACAAAATTCAAAAAGTCTAAAACAACTAGAATGATAGGCCAAGCAAATGCAGTAAAGAAATTAGCTAAAATGGCATAAAAGGAGTCAAAAAGCAAACCAAAGGCAGCAGTGAAAATACAAAAGTTAACCCTAGGAGAATGGTTTCCAGACTCAGAGGTAGCAATTAAAGAGCCAATTAAACCTAGAATGATAACTAAAAACATAAAGTTAACTACACGTAACGAATTGTCTACTATTGATAACATTGCTAATTTTTATTTTTATTTGTATTTGTATTTGTTTTTTTATTTTTATTTTTATTTTTATTATTTGGTTTATAAATCTATATTAATACTCTATTAAAATGTAAAAAGGAATTGAAATGATTGTTAAATAAAAAAAAAAAAGTCTTTTTCTTTTTTAAATATTTCTATAGTTTATCAAACAACAGTGGTTATTACACTTTTTTTTATTCTTTTTTTCTCATAAGAAAACTTTTAACAATTAGCCTCTTTATATATACATATATATATATAAACATATATAAACATATAATTAAAACAAAAACAATAAACAAACAATTAAATAAATAAAACAACAAAAAAAGAAGGAAAGAGAGAAAGTTGAATGATAAGCAAAATTAAGAGAATAAATCATTGAATTATTTTTTTGAAAGAGAAAGGACAATTTTTAATTTTTATAAAATTTTATTAAAAAAAAAAAAAAAAAAAAAATTGTTGTTGTTGTTTTTTATTTTAGGAAAAAGAAAAACAAACAAATGCAAAAAAAGTATCCCTTAAGGGAGAACGAGAGCCGTAGAAGGAAAGAGATAGATGAAAAAAGCAAACCGATAAAATAAAAAAAAGTATAATGTAAATTTGACCAGCAAAAGCTTGTATAATACTGCACTTTTCTCGGTTTGTAAACGCCCCTTCTGTAATGGAGTTCTTTCCATTACTTCCCCCTCATTTTCTTACTACACCCATTTTCCTTTTTTTCTATTATATACTTTTAGGGAGGCTGACAGTGTGGAGAGGGGCGAGCGGAAACTCAACCAACAAAAACCGCAGAGTCCAAAGCCCAGAGCAATGCCGCGGCTAATTTCCCTTTTGGGTCATTTTGTAAATAATCAACGAAAATATTATATATATAATAAAAAAGAAACGAAAAAAAAAAAAAAATTACTGTACGGCTTTAATCTGGATTTTATTATCTTTTCTTCCCACCTTTTCTTCTACCCCCCTCCTGCCCCTTTCCCCCCTCTCAACTTGCACTGCTAGTATAAACAACCATTCCACGGCTGTTTTCAACGTATCTAGACAATGGGCCCCATTTTTACTTAGTTAATGAGCAGAAAATGCATAGCCGTATAAAGTGATTCTGTTATTATTATCATTAACAAAAAGAGAGAAAGAAAGAAAGAAATATCGTTTTAACTCTCTCCCTAAAAAATTAAAAAAAGATAATTAATTATTGCTGTTTCAATGGAAAACAAAATAAATTAAAAAATAAATTAAAAGGTCTATGAAACAATTTAATATTATTATCATTATTGTTCTTATTAATATCAACTTCATAAACTAATACTTAGTACTATTATGAATGGTATTGAATTAATAGACTTCCGACTTCTTGTTTTATTTTATTTTTCTGTTTATTTAAAAGCAAATTTTTTTTTTTTTTTTTTCGGTTTTTTACACCTACTAATAATTTCGTCTTCAATTGCTTCTTCTTAGGAACATATCTCGTATAAATCAACCATATAACTATAAATAAACAAAACAAATATTACTGCCAAGACAATGCCCTCCCTTTTCGACAGAATACCAAAGGATGAGAATGTGTCTGTTGGTAACAACCCATTAGAATATATTTTTGAAGAATCTAAAAGACAACAACAACAAGAGGAACAAAAACGCAATGCTCAAATTAATGATACTGATTTTTTATCTAATGTGGTCCATGTTGCTAATGGTGTGACTCCATTCAGACAAACTATTTCTGAAAAAGATAAGGAAAGAGCCATTGCTATTAAATTATCCAAATTACCCAATCAACTAGGTAATACCACTCCCGCTAAATTGGGCTACACAAAGACGAATCCAAAAAAAAGCAAGCGTATTGCCATTGGTCCATCTAATGCCACTCACTCCAACGTTCATTTGAAGAATTATTATCCTAAGGATATTAAGATTCCTCAAGAACTTAGTGCAATGGACAACAAACAAAATGCTATTCTTCAAGAAATCAGCTTAAATGAGGACAAATTGAAATATTTAAATAGATCCCAAAAAGTTTTAGATGTTAGAAACATTGATAAAACTGTTACTTCCACTCAGTATGAGAAATATAATTTTGAGGATAAATTTAAATTGAAATTGAAATACATGGAAAAAAGAAGAAAGGAAAAGGAGGAGCTAAAACTCAAATCGGTTGAAAAGGAAAGTGTTGAAAAAGGGGAAAACGAAGGGGAAGAAAACGAAGGGAAGGAAAATGAAGAGGAAGAAGGAGAAAAGGAAGAAGAGGAAAATATCGCTCTTACGGGAGAGGAAGAAAAAGAGGGGATGAAAGACGGTAAGGAAATTCTACTAGAAGAAGAAAAAGAGGATAGAATTACACCACAAAAAGAGGAAGAAATAGAAACAGAAATCGAGAACAGCGAAATTTCTCCAGAGAAGGAAAATAAAGTTATTTCAGAAGCTGAGAATCAAGTTTTGCCAGAAAATGAACTTTCCACAACTCAAGAGAATTTTGAGTCTATTACTATCAATAGTGAGCCGGTTATTCTAGACAAAAAAACAAATAATTCTTTACCACTAGAAGAACACGCTACAGTTGATGAACCTACAAAACAAGATGATTTACCAGATGAAAAATCCGGACAAGATGTTGCCGCTTCTCCACCATCCTCTGTAGAAGATAATATTGATAACAGCTATAAATTTAAGTTGGAAGATGTGACTACATTATCCGATTTCCCCATTGTTACAGATTTTAATGCTGCTCCTCGTGTCAAGGTCACTAATATCAAAGCGCCAACCCAAAATGACACTTCTAATAGTATTTTTTCCATTTTTAGATTAAATAGACCACAGCCATTAAATACTGCTAATATGACTGGCAGTAGCAAAATTACTGCTACTCCTAATAATCCAGAGTACATTGTTAAAACAGATAAGGGCTATATTTCAAAAGTAGTTTATGATAAAATTAGGTTAGATATTGGGAGTAATAATAGAGAAATCAATAAATACTTGGATGATCAATCTATTAAATATGATAAAAAAAAATACTCGTATTCAAAAAAATTGACTAAACTAGATGGCAAATTGGCCAAACTTTCCAAGAAAATGGATAAATTAAAACAAGAAAATGACGAAGAGCTAAAAATTAGTGATTTTGCCCATCAAAAGCATTTGCTTGATTTAAATTCCGCACACTTTGATACAAGACAAAAAATCTATGATGAAAATGATCTTTTAAAAGAGAAAAAAATTGCTGACGCGGAAAAAGTTAAGAGTGATCAGATTGAACTTAATAGGGAAATTGATGAAATTAAAAAACTGGAGTCTGCTTTAGAATCTAAACATACTGAATATGTCGAAACTGTCAAAGATTTAAGTAATCAGCTAGATGAACATGTGGACAAATTGAATGCCTCAATTGATGAACAGAAAGAACTTTCAAAGCATATCAGTGAATTGAAAGCCAGCAAATCTGATTTAGTAGCTCAAATCAACTTGGCTGAACAAACGCACAAAGAGGCCACTAACAAGATCGCCAGCATTGACAACAAAGAATATTTACCACAACTAACTGCTATTGATACAGAAATTAACAGTAAAATGGATGAACTTACTAGATTGAAAAAAGCAATCGCTGACGAAGTGGCTGCTTATAGGCTACTTGAAAAAGACTTGGAAAATAAACGCATCGAAGAGGAGGCCAGATTAGCTAAAGAACGCGAAGAAATTGAAAAACTACACCAAGCTGAATTGATAAAACAGAAAGAAGAGTATGCTCAAAAAGAGAAAGAAATGGAATCAGCTTATCAAAAACATTATGAAGAATTAAATGAAAAGCATAATTCTGAGGTTAATAACTTGAATGGTATTGTTCAGAATAAAGATGCTGCGTTATTAAAGGAGCAGGAAGAAAGGGAAAAAGTTGCCAGAGAAAAGGTTAGACTAGCTGGGCTGGTTGCTATAAGAGATCAAGAAGATGCCAAACAAAAGGATTTATTATTAAAAACTGAGCATTTAGAAAAGGCTCGTAAGCAAGCTGAAGCACAGGCTGGTGCGGAAGAAGCTGTATTGAATAACAAGAATGATTCTGTTGATGTTCCTAGAATTGCACCAGATAACATTAACGAAAATGGGTCTATATATACCTATTATACGCAAGAAGAAATCAAGAGTTTAGAATAGAGACCAAGTGGAATATGTCTATTGGTCCAAGGCTGTGTATATTCTTTTATTTTTTTTTATTTTTCTTTTTCCTATTTACTAGATTTTTTATTTTATTTTTTTTTAGTCAGTGTTAACATCCGGGATGAGAATTGATGGGAGGGGGGAGGAAAGAATACAGGTTGTTAGTATTAAATGGTTATTTGTTCTGTTGTAATTTTTTTTATTGAATATTATTTTTATTTTGTTTTTGTTATTTGAAATATAATTATTGTTGTTATATAAAAGAAGTATAGATATTTATTTTATCATTTTATATATTTTTTCTTTTTCTTTTTGGAGCCAATATATATATATAAAAATAAAAATAAAAATAAAAATAAAAATAAAAATAAAAAGCGTCTTTTTGACCAAGTTTTCATTGCCCAAATAAAAATACCATGAAAAAAAAAAAAAAAAATGCCTTGATATTCTTTAAGTTGATATATCCCCTGTTTCTTTTTTTTAACTTCTTGTTTCTTAATTTCTTTCACTTGCTTATAACAAATAACTCTTTTTAAGTATAAAAATAGATACAGAAATAAAAAAAAAAAAAAAAAGTAAAGCAAAGACAAAAACAAAAATATGGCTGAAAAAGAAGAAATCAAAACTACCGAATCAACAGTATCACCAGTTAACACAAACAAACCAGAAAACAAAACTTCCAACCAGGAACAGAAACCTAGTGTCACTCCTTCAAAAACAAAAACTACTAAAAACGGTGGTTGGAACTCTTTTTATAATTCTATTAATAATTTTATAACCACCACAACGAGTACTATCCAAGAATCACTAGACGATGAGATCTTCAACAATTTGACGGTTAAAAAAAACTTGTTTTTAATCCAACAAACTCTAAGCTCCGATCCCAACTTTGAATTAAGCAAGTTGCCCAAATCCTATAAAATATTAGAGGCTAAATGTGATTGTATTGAAAAAACTATTAAAAGATTCAAGTTAGTTACTTCAACTTATGCTGTAGAAGGTTATGACTATCCACCTAATTTAACTGAAGGTATTAGTGGGTTATGGAACTCTAATACCAATACTACTGTTACCCAATCCACTGATAAAAAAGATACAGAAAACAATGAAAATGAGGGAATTTTACCAAGATCATTTGCAGCTGCATTACATAAGAGCTGTAAGGAATCTATTGCTATATTAAAACCAATTTGTGATGTAAGTGCAAGTGGTAAATCAAATGCTGAGGAAAATGAAGATTCTGGTTTGAAAGATTTAATTACAGTTTTTGAAACTCTTGGAACTTCTCAATTTCTAATGGACGAAGATAAAGCTATAATGGATAAATTAATGATTGATCAAATAAATAAAGGTTTAGATATGTTGGTGAATAAAAATTTGAAGGAAATTCATAAATTGCGCAAACAAGTTGAGGACTCAAAGTTAACTTTCGATTCAATTAGATATGAATTAAAAGACAAAGATGTTAAAGAAAGTGATCCTGAGTACGTCAAAATGGAGAAATTAGAAGACGATTTTGTTACACATACTTCTGAAGCCGTTAACGTGATGAATGATTTTGTTGATGGCTTTGATTTGATAAAATTATTGAAATTATTTAATGAATTTCAACTGGATTATCATAAAAAATGTGTCAAAGCTTTAGAGGCTTCAGAACAAGTTTTACAATCTATAACAACGGAAGAAGAAGAAGAAGAAGAAGAAGAAGAAGAAGAAGAAGAAGAAGAAGAAGAAGAAGAAGAAGAAGAAGAGCACTAACTTACTCATTTATTCTGTCCCTATTTATTAGTATTATAACTGTTTACGTATAATTTTTATACTCTCTATCTAACTTTTCATTAAATTGTTTATTCTTAATGTTGATGTACCCACCATAATTTGTATTATTGTACTCTGTTTGTAAACTTCTAGCAATCTCTTTAGCTCTTTTATTGTATCTTTTTTTTGAACTTGTTATCAATCTGTTTGCCAAATCTTGAAGTTTTGCTCTATCATCATGTACCAAAATACCGCTCTCCGTGTATTCAATTGCACTATTTCCAGTCTTGGTTTTATCTAACATTGTTTTATCATTATATGGTAGATCACTAATGTCTCTATCATATGTATTTTTTGCTAAAATATCATAGTTTTGATAGTTAACATTATTATCTACATCGCCTAATCCTTTTAACCTTTTATTTACTTTTAAGTTACTCTTGGTTTCCCAGTATTCATAGTCTCGTATTGTATAATAAAAAGCATTTTTACCCCCTTTTCCACGATTTTGTATATCACTATTATCCTCAGAATTCATTCGTATTGGCTGGTTAAAAGTAATTTTATCGTTAATAAGTTTTTCTTCCTCTTTTCGCATGTTTAACCTAATATTGACATGTCTTTTCTTCAATTCACGTAATTTGTCTCTATATTGTTTTGAGTTCATTTTTGGATTATAAATACTATCACTTTTATATATATATATATAACCCTTTTCCTATTCAGTTGTTACGTAATTTAAACTGATTGTTGACAAATAAAAATAACGACAACTTTTTAGAAGAAGGACATTATTAATTTAAATATAGAATAAACCATATGATTACAAAGTTATTAATTGTATGAACCTGATTTAAATTATTTACAATTATAGAATTCAGTTTATTGATTAAAATGTAAACTGCATATTTTTTATAATCCGGGTACTTTTTTTTCTTAAGTAGTCGTTTCTTTTTTTTATTTTTTTTTTATTTTATTTTTTTTTTTAATTTTTTTTTTTTTAAAAGCAAAAAAATTTTTTTCCTTTTCTCAAATCACCTTTTGGCCATTTCAAAAGATAATGCCCAACTTGATACTTGTATATTCCAACTAACCATAGGAGATTATCACATTTCTGGTAACAACAAACAGTTAAAAAAAAAATAGAATATATATATATATATATATATATACAAATACATATATCTATGACCTGCTCAATTTCGCAATCATTTAGGATAGCTGCATTACCTAAAATAGCTTCCTTAAACAACTTTTCCAAACAAACTACATATTTGCAGTTGACAGAATCCTCTCCAGTCACTGAAAAGTCAAATTTTATAAATATTGGTATTAGTGGTTCATCTTTATCCCAGTTTATTATCAATCCCACCCCAAAATTAGTTTTCAATCATTCTATCCCTTCAACAAATACGGTTACTGCATTTGATGTCTTGGAAATAGAAGATCAGCCGGAACATGTAGATGAACAAACGGATGGTACGATCAATTCTAATGTATCAGCAAGAGAATACTGGGTTTATGGACTATTGGCCAATAATAAAGTGTCTACTTTGAACTTTTTCACACGTACTTTGAACAATAACAGTACTAGCGATGGAGTTGAACCGGATAGCAGTAACAATACTACTACCAAAGTTACCACCTTAAAGGTGGACAGTAAAATTGTGGATTTAAAAATTTTAAATAAAAATTCCACCATAATTTTGATCGTTTTTGATAATGGGTTAATTCAATTAAGAGATTTGAAAAATATACAAAAGATTGTATATTCTATTGATACTTTATATGAGTGTTTTAATTATTCCGCCTTTTTTGTGGAGAATGATAAGACTTACCTATTTACTTTATCCCGTTTGAAACCAGAAAAAAATAATAGCAGTAATACTGGTATTGTTTACAAGTTATTCAATATTGATTGCACTCACCATACAATTATAGAACTAAATACTATAGTGATAGAAGATTTTAATATAATTGAGGAAATCAACAAAAAGTTTTATAACAATGGAAAATATTATCAATTGAATAGTTCTGACAAAGCCATTGAGATTTATCAATTACCAAATTTTCAATTTAAAGCTAAAATTGATGTTTCTAATATTTTTCTTGATATTTACCAAGGGAGTAACCAAGAAGAGGGTAAGCAAGAAGATATTACCAAAAAGATATCATTCAAACCAGTTGCCTCAAGTAGATGTTTATTGACCGTGAAAAATGAAATTTTCTTGTTGGATTTACAACACCAAACTCTTTTAACTAAAAGGGAATTGAGTGGGAATATTGAAACTTTTCAAATCTTGCAAGCCGGTGTAATTTCTGGTTCTTCCAAATCAAGTGATTCAAATACTATTGCATTGGGTGTTTCGACGAAACATGGTTCCAATCCTTCTTCATATTTAGATATTGTTAACATTAATGTTGGCAACGGTTCTTTAAGAGAATCTTTGGGGAAGAGTTTTTCTTTGAAAAGAAAAGAGTCATGCGGTGATAAATTTGCGTCTTTAATGTGTCCACTCTTTCAAGATACAAACGGTAAAGATGAAAAGGATTCTGTTTTGGTTGATTTTAATAAAGCCTTAAAAGCGTTGGGTAACTTAACTAATGATCCATCTAAGTTTGATGAAACCTTTTTCCAAGTTTTAAAAATTAACCAAAATGGCTATTATATGGAAGACACAGATAGATTCATCAATAACCCGAAGTTTATTTCTGAATTGGTTGATACAGTTTTAAATAGTTTTATTGCCAAAAAAATAAGTACCAAAAGTTTTACATATTTATTAACACATCCATACTTTCCCAGAACCAAAACAATTGGTTTACTAGATAGATTGAGATTTGATTCCAGGTTATTTAAACAGTGCATTGTAACATGCCCTGGGTTAAAGTTAGACGAATTATTGGAGGAACTATTCACTATTAAAAATGACGAATTATTATTGGACTTATCATTAAGAATATTACAAGATTTTAGTAAAGATGAGATTATTAAGAGCATAAAACAGGTTAGTAGGGTGACTATAACCAATTTTTTGGAATTTATCATAAAGAGAACAGACAGTACAGCTGAAGAAGAAGAAGAAGAAGAAGAGGATGATGATGTTGATATTAGTAAAGACAAGTTAAAGGCTATGCCACAGTTATTACAATTTTTATCATTATGTTTGGATTCTTTTGATATATTTCAATTAGAATTGAGCTTTTTGCTTAAATTGAATAAATTTATCACCGAAGAAATTAGCTTAGTCGAAACCAACAATGATCTATTGAACTTATTGAGTAATAATGATAAACTAACAAATAAATCGGCATTTACATTTACAAAAGAGTATAAAAATGATGTTGTTGAATATTTTGTAGAAACTTTAAAGTATTAAAACGTACATACATATTTTATATATTTTATATCTTGTATTTTAACAAATATTTATATATATATATGCCTTTTTTTTTTTTTTTTTTTTTTTTTTCTATTATTTATTTTTCTCTCTACAAAAAAGAATGGAAAAAAAAAAAAAAAAAAATTTTTTTCTCCTATTACGGTAAACTATTTAAATAACGGCTAAATCTCAATATAATTTCTATACAACCAACTTGTTGTTTTTGACAATATATCGAGATATAAATACAAGACAAATTTAATATGTTCAAAACTGTTTTGACAGAAAAAAAAGAACTTGTTAATATTTTCCATTATACACCATCGATTGTCAATGGTAATACACCTTTGGTAATTTTTGTTCCTGGTAATCCTGGTATCATAAATTTTTACTCAAATTTTTTGAGAAGTTTAGTTGAAAAATATCCAAAGTATGAAATATATGGCTTATCCCATCGAGGATTTACTGGTGGTGATAGTAACTTTGGTGAATTGTATGATTTAAATCAACAAGTAGAGAACACAAGATTCTTACTAAGCAATATACTGAATGATAGAAAGGGGGCTAATGATAATAATAATACACAAAGACCTCTAATATTAATGGGTCATTCGATGGGATGTTATGTCTTACAAAAAAATATCATTGAAAATTACCAATTAAATTATAAAAAAATAATTTTTTTTATGCCAACTATTGTCGACATTCATAAAAGTGAAGCTGGTTCCAAATTAAACTTGGTTTTCAAAATATTGCCTGCTTTCTATTTATTAGTTGGCGGACTTGTCACATTAGCTATTAATTGGCTTAAATTAGGCTGGGTCTTCCAAATAATTAGCAAAAAGTTTTACGAAGGATATGTAATTCAGAATCAAATCTATGATTTTATTACGTCTTCATATTTTACTAAACAGGCTTTATATTTAGCTAAGCATGAAATGAATCAAATTCGTGATCAGTGGAAAGATCAACACATCTTTAAGAATATCATAATTGGTAATAACAAAGATATTTTTGAAATGTGGTTCGCTGGAAAGGACCAGTGGGTCCATAACAATACTAGAGAACAACTTTTAAAATATTATTGGGGAAACGCTAAAAATGGCAACTATTACATATGTGATAAAGTAGAACATTCATTTCCATTGCGTGAAAAATACATAGAATATATCATTGATAGGTTGACTCTGTGAATATTAAGTCTGCATTATTTTTTTCTACATTATCCCTTTCAACATATGTTATATCCCCCGTTTTTCTAGAAACCGTAATCACTATTGTGGTCCTAGTACCGTAATCGATTATAGTTGGATCATCTTCATTTTTCACTTTAAGTGGTGGTATGAAAATAGAATTGCGGACAAGGGCCTTGCATTCTTTGGAAGTAAGGATATTTCTGTGATCAGGTAACGTCGTTCGTGTAGCAATTTCATAACATTTTTCTATAATATTGTCAGTTTTAGTATTACGCAATTCATCAAGTGCGTCTTGTCCCAATTTAATTTTGGGCCAGTCTTTTATATTCTCCGAATATTTGTTGTTTGTTATAACAAATGTGGTATCGTTAGTGCTATTTATCTTATAATGTTTTAGTTCCTCTGTTAAATTAGTATCTGTATGGGTTGCATCACTTTTAAGGGATAAAATATTTAAGTCGCATTTATTGCGGGATAGATCGCCATAGACTAAATTAAATGGTCTGGTTTTGATGATATCAGGGTATGTATTAAGCCAATCGGCCTTGGAACTTAGTTTATCACTATTACCATTCCCATTATTCTTATTGTTGTTATTATCATTTAACAAACATATCAATGGTAAAATACCTCTTGATAACAAGCCTTTATTGTGCTGTTTATTATCGTTTGGATTATTTTCTAACTCTTGTATATTTAAAACAATTGAAAAAACTTTGGTATCCAGATTTATACCTAACCATGTACCACCACTCAGTTCATCAACGGGACACAAAACCCTAGCGGGGCTATTATTATAGGTATTTTTCAAATTTCTTACAGCTGTTCTTTCTGCCTTTCTCTGGTAAACTTCATCTCGATTTGAAATTAGAATTAATGAATAATCTGGATGATCCGTTAAACCTAATAGTATGCACATTCTTACTGAAGGTTATGTGTTTCTTGGTTAGGGAGTTTATTGTATATTACAAAGGAGTATTTATAAACTCTGGATGAGAAAAAAAAAAAAAAGAGAAGGCGTAAATCATTAGACTTTTTCATAATAAGCACAAGCATAGTGATTTAGTATTTGAAAAAAAAAAAAAATATATATATATATATGTAATTATCATTATTATTATTATTGATCTTTTGTTTTTTGTGTGTTTTTTCTTTTTTTTTTTCTTTTTTTTTTTTAATATTTGTTCGAGAGTCCGAGAGCGCTGGTTTCGGATCAAACTTGTATATTACCCTATTTTAGGGTTTATAATTTTGTTCATTTATGTACCGACGGACTATGTCAAAACCAGATTCGGTATTGCATTTTTTTTTTTTTTTTTTTTTTTTTTTTTCTTTCAAAACTAAACAAAAATATTTGTCATTTGTTAAGATATAAAATAAGGCATTTAGTAAATAACAACTATCTAAGATACAAATAAGTTAATGACAATATTAATTATAATGTAAATTATGTGTGTAATAATATAAAAAAACAAAAAAATTCTTTTAAATTTGGGATTAAAAAAAAATCCACCGTATTCATGGCATGAAACTGTCCAAGAACTTCCTAAAACCGTGATGATGTTTTTGTTCTTGATACTTTTCAATTTCTTTTTTATTTCTTTCAACAACTTTTTCTATTTGTTCTTCGTTTATACCCTTAGGTATATGGCTTTCCTGCTTGATAGAAATTTGATCTTCATCGCCCAAATCATTATCATACATTAAACCGTCAATATCAGTGTTAATAGAGGATTGAGGGGTAGTAGAAGTGGTGACTCTATTTAACCCTTCGATAGTCTTCATCTTAACTAGTCCAGTTTTTGTCTCTAATTGATATTCTTCTGGAAATATTTCATTGTTGCTTCCGTGTGACAAAGTTTCTTGCAATGGATCCAATTCCGCTTTGTTTAAATTTAACCCACTTTTAGCTAAACTTTCCTTTGTTTCCACATTACCCTTAATGGCATTATGTGAAATGATTTTATCCAATTTATTAGAGTCTAATTCTTTATTTTGCAACTTTTCCTCATCATCGCCACCATCATAAGCCTCCGGTTGTTCACTTAATTCTTCGTCTAAATCGGACAACGAGCTTATACTTGAATCAATACTCGAAGCGTCATCATCATCATCATCATTATTATTTTCCTCCTCCTTTTGTGGTTGAGAATCTGTATGTCCAGTAGTTGTAAGCTTCTTTTTCCCCTTATTTTTCCTGTCAGTATTGGTTTTAGCAGCAGGAGTCAAAGTAACGGAAGGAATATTTTTTGTTGTAGGGGTAGCGACAGAAGCATCAACAGGAGTAATGTCACCATTACCTTCAATTTCTGTGTTTCTGGCAGTGTTATTTGCAGTGTTTCTAGCAGTAGCAGCGTCGATAGATTCGCTCATTTTTAATCTTGGTTAAATTAATTTAAATTTTTTCTTTTTTAATATATATATATATATATATATGTGTGTGTGTGCGTGTATGTGTTTTGACAAATTATTAAATTTGTGTCAGATATGGTGTATGTAATCTAATATAGTAGTGTTTGTATATTATTATTTGTTTAGCAAATAAGTTTAGATATATGTACAGGTAAGTACTTGATAGAGTTATATATCAAGTATGGTATAAAATGAAAAAAAAAGAAGAAAAAGGAAAGATCAAATTGTAAGTGACAGTTGTGAAAGTATTAAAGTTGAGTTTTTTTTTTTTTTTTTTTTTATTTTAATATTGTATTTTGATGTGATATTCTGCGTGTGTTATTTATATTGGATAGGGGCAGAAGTATAAGAAAGAAAATCTTTGTTTTGATGTTATTTTTTTTTATATTTTCAAACCAAACAAAATTAATAAAAAAAATAAAAAAAAAAAAAAAAAAGGGGGAGGCATTTTTTTTTTTTTTTCTTTTTTTTCTTTTTTCTTTTCTTTAAATATATATATATATATATTAACAATTATTTAAAACAAGATAAATAAAATTAAAAGTTGCATTATTATACACTATACTACAACCGTATCGTCTCCTATCAGCTACTAATCAATGAATACCTTAACAACTTCTTATATCTGTATTGATTTAATGCACTAATAACTAAGACCAATTCAGTGAATAATTCTATATCCTCTTTCTTCAACTTATTCAATCGTTCCTTATCAACAATCCATATAACACACTCAGTTTCACAACGAACACACTCTAAATAATCCTTCATTTCCTCAGTGTTATTATACCCATTTATAATTTTCCCATAGCATGTTTTGCTGGCTATGGTTTCATAAATATTACAACGATCATTACTCTTTGGGTCATTCATATTGCCATTGCCCATTATGTAATAACTAATTTTCATTAATCCGCTTTCCACCACAAATAATATGTTGTCATGATTGGGCATCTCATAATTTGGTGGCAACTTCTCACGTGTGAAATAATTAGTGACTTTTTCCCATTTTTGATGTTCCTCCTCAGTTTCAGGGTTAATGGATATGAATTTTTTCAAACTTACTAAAAACAATGGTAGAAATGGTTTTGATTTGAATCTATTGTTCAATTTAGTGTTTTCCTGTTGTTCGTTGTTAAATAGTACTTTAGCCACATTAACAAATTGGCTGTTACGTGGTGTAGACGATATCATCATTGTTGATTGAGAGGGAACAGACAATTTGCGCGTTTGATTCTTTGTTTGTTGTTGTTGTTGTTGTTGAAATAATAACAAGTTTTTCTGTTGTTGTTGCTTCATTCTATGCTTCTTCCTTTTTTCTAACAAGACTTTATATTGCATCAAAAACTGATTTTCACACCACTCCAATGCACTATTCAAATCATGGAACAATTCAATGCCCTGCAATAAACCAACCTTGTTAAAAACATTATAAATATGGTCCGTTTCTTGAATAGAGGAGACAATTAAACGAATATTTTTCGTATCAACAAATCTTCTAATTCTGTTGAACCCTTCAGCAGCACTATAATCTATATTGTCTGCGTTGATATTCTTAAAATCTAAAATCAAATATTTAATTTTTCTTTGAGTCTTTAGCATGTTATCAATTTTCTCTTCAATCGAGATAATGGTTCCGAAAAACAACAAATTTTGTAATTTCAAAACATAGATTTGTTCACCAATTTCATTTAACAATTCTGTTTGCAAATAATCTCTATTAACTGTTGAATGAGCAATTTTGCCGTCATATTCGCCATTGACTGTTTTCAACTTGGTGGAATCAATTAGAAACGAAAAACAAGCTATTAATATACCAACAATAATTCCCAGAACAAAATCAAAGACACCCATAGTAAGTACAATGATTAATATGGTCAGGTATTCGAAATTTTTTAATTTCCCCCATGTGTCAAATAATGATTCCTTTAATAGTTCGTACCCTAACAAAAAGATTAACGAGCCTACGATGCAAATGGGGATCAAAGAAATGATTACTGGACCAATGCACATAACGATAAATGTAGCGATGGCTAGGTAAAACCCGGCAAACCCTGAATCCCCAGCCCCTGCTCTAATAAACAAAACACTATTAGTATAAACCAAATAATTTTCAATAGAGCCTAAAATACCACTGATGAAGTTGGAATAGCCATGTGCAATCAATTCCTTGTCAACATCATATTTATCAATATTCAGAGACATTGCCAACGCTGGCACGTTGATCGGGACGTGTAATATTCCAAAAAAAGTTAATGCTAACATGGTGGGAATATTTGAGAATATCAAATCCCAGTGAACCAATTTGAAATTGTATAGTTTGTAAAAATCAAACCAATTTTCCCTTTTCCCTGCAAGTGGGAAAATCCAGCCCTCGTCTCTTAGATTTGAGAGCGATAAGCTGGGAACCAAAACAACAATGAAATGAAACAAAAACAATGTAATAATATAGAACAGTGGCAACACCAAGCTTGAATTATTAAACCGATGTTGGATAAAAATTAATAAAACGGTTAGAATAATGGGCAATAATAATTTTGACAAATTGCTGAAATCCAAAATCAAAAAATGGACCAAGAAATCCCAAGAATATTTAAATTTGGCAATCCTGGTGCTTACTTCTATTCCAGTTATGATAAGAAAATACCCAACACCACCAATGCACCCGATCAAAATGTGGCGTGGGAAAAATCCGACAATCTTACCTAATCTTAACTTACCCAAGGTATAAAAAGTCATACCAGTGAAAATGGAACTAATTGCATAACATACAATTGTGGTAGAAATAATTTCGTTTTGGTGCTCCATTTCGTTACCTGTAGCAAAACTGGACATGATATTGATAGCCATGGTATGGAAAAATGGGGTGATTTCAATCATTTCACTACCAATACCAGATCTGAAAACACTTAATCCTGACGAATACGTCAATTGAGAAATAATACAAGAAACATAAAATATAGACAATCCAGCTGGACCCAAATGACTGAAAACAGGTTCTGTGATAGGGAAAATGATCATACCATAAGATAATGCATCCAAAATATTCAATAGTAATCCCAGAATGACAGCTGGCGTATAACGAACAATATCTTGGAAGAAGACTCCAGGATTTCTTAAGTATGCTTTGTTGTTGGTGGTGGTGGTGGTGGTGGCAACAACGGTATCATTATGGGAATCCATCGAACCATAATTGTTAGCAGAAGACAACATAGATAAGTTGGATGAGGACTGTGGTGATAAAAACGATGAAGAATCATATATACTACCCTCTTGGGAAATGGAAGGGACTAAGCCGTATTCTTCATCAAGTGCGTTATCATAGTCTGTTTGATAGGAAGGATAATCATTTTCTAGTATAGCTTCCGCTTCATCTTCCGCTTCTATTTGTTCGATATTATTAGAATCGTCAATTTCATAACCTTTATTTTTTTGTTCTTCCTCTTCTTCAAATGCATTGGATAACGCCACGGTCTGTTTGTGTAGCATGTTAGAGGCGTGGATTTTTTTATTCTCTAGATTATTGGTTATAGGCAAGCTAAAATTGCTATTAATATTCTTGGGGCTATTTTTGTTATAAATCATAGGAAAATCTAAACCATTATTACTGCCGTTGTTTTTAGTGTAACCGAGACTGCTAGGATCACTGTTATTAGCTGTATTTAAATATGAGGGTTGGGAAAAACTACCGACATATGACCTACCTAAAAATGAAGATATTTCTGGATTGTTGTTGTTGTTGTTGTTGTTGTTGTTGTTGTTGTTGTTGTTGTTGTTGTTGTTACCATTGTTATTTATAAATATAGTATTCCTGTGAGAATTAGACCCATGGCTATTGCGATTGTTATATCCGCTAGTGCTACTCATGGTGTTAATTATTTATTCGGGTAGTTTACGTGGTTTTATTATAACTATAGCCTTTAAGATTATTGTATATTTTATTATTAATAATATGTAATTTGTATGGATAAAAAAATGTTTGATTGTTAATTATTTTTATTCATTTATTTATATATAATTTTTTATATAAACTCAGTTGTAATTTCTCATTTATTTAACTACCAGTATCATCGCTATAGTTTACTCTAACTGTAATTAATAAGCTTAAGAAACATCAATTTTTTTTTTTTTTTTTTCGCTTTAGCGATAGTGGTTTTAAATAGGGAGAAAAGTACCTTTAACGCACATAATGAGAAAAAAAAAAAAAAAAAAAATCAAAGCTAAGAAAAGCTGTATGATAAATTATCACGTTTTATAAGGGAAAAAAAAAAGACAAAGAGAGAAATATTCAGATAAAATGAAAGATACGGCCAACGAGCTGATGAATTATTTATCTTTAAAAGAAAATGATAACAAGTAAGAATAATGCACAAAAATGAAAAAATGCCGTGTTTGTTCTTTTTCTTTTCGATTTTTTATTGTAGTTACGAAGAAATGATTCTTTTAAATTGTTTGCTGCTTATCTTTTCCCACAGTTTACCATTGGAAAATTTGACTGGAAGCAAAATAAAAATAAAAATAAAAATAAAGATTAACTGATAATTAATTCTTTTTTTTTTTTTTTTTTTTTTTTGTGTTGAGGTGAGGGTTTATAATCGCAGAAGAAATAAAAAGTGTGGAAATAAGAACAAAATGCTGCTTTTCGAATAGGAAAAAAAAAAAAAATATACATTCCTTAAAATATAAAATTGGATTCTAAATAAACCACAACTATTTTCTTATGGCCGAAACAGTGATCTTACCGAAATACGAAAATAACCTTTTTTTTTTTTTTTTTATCATGAGAAATTATAGCATGACAAATCCAAAAGTTTATACTAGGTATTTGTAAAGTAACAAGGAGATGTATAAACACTAGATTGATAAAAAAAAAAAAAAAAAAATACTTTTTAGGCAAACATTACACGGGAAATCTAACGAGAAATCTAACGAGAAATCAAGAATATTAGCGGACTCTGCTAACCATAATCTAGAGACAATAATTAATAAAGCAATGTGCAATTTATATTATTATTCAAAGTGTTTATTCTATTAACTTGGAACTGATAATAAATAATTTTTTTTTTTTTTAAAATATCTGCTTAGAATAGAACAAAAAAAAAAAAAAAAATACTAAAAGACGCCCAAATGGATAAAAGCTTTATATTTATATTAGCGTTTGTAGCTTTTCAACTATAAGGGTTTATATACTCATATCGTGCAAGTATTAAAAATAAAGAAAAGCAAAGGGGAAAGGGGATAAAGATTATTACGTTGAATATGTATTGCATAAGCTTCAATTTACACCTTCTTCTCCCCTCTTTTTTTCCAACGTAGATTTAGTTATATATATATATATGACTATATAGATCCACGGAAATAAAAGTTTTAATATACGTATATATAAATATATACTTCTTTTTTTTTTGTGTCTGGTGTATATTAAAGTTTCTTATAGAAATTAAACCACGGACAATAAAAGCATACGGCTTAAACTTTTTTTTTTTTTTTCTCGTAATGATTTACGCTTATAGATCTAGTGAGAAAATAGTCTTTGGTAACAAATAAACAATCGTTAATAATAATATATATAATAAACGATAACAGTAAACTTTATATCCGAACAATAAAAAGAAAAAAAGAAAGAGAAAAAATTCTGACTAAAGTATTGATTATATCCATTATATTATTACCGTTATTAAACATTTAAATAAATTGTTTTTCGAGAAAAAGAAGAAAAAAGAAAAATTAATTAATATATATATATTAATAAAATAAACGAACACACTTATAATTGGCTATTATTTCTTTTATTATTATATCTTTAAAAATCAATCAAACTTTAGGCTCAGAATCATTTTTACTGAAAACTTTATATAGTTCTATTTTTTTTTTTTTTTTTATTTTTTTATACGGAGCTCCGTATTAACTTAAATATGTATAAACACAAAAATAATAATATATCCTAACAATATACGAAACATAGGAACGAAGTCTCGTCGCATTATATTTAAGAAATTTCGGTTAATGTCTTAATCATATTAACAATATCATTATAATAATAAATCATTTTGGCTATTTTAAAGTATAATAAATTTAATTAAGTGGATTAAAAAAACATTTTATATAAATATCAAAAGAGCCATATAAAGTAAAAAGGAAAAAGAGGAAAAAAAAAAAAAAAAAAAAAAAAATAATATATATATATATATATATATATATATAAACAAAATAAAAAACAATGACTTTTTTTAAAAAAATATTTGGCAGAAATAATTTTATAATTGTGATACTAGATAAAATAAAACAAATATTAGAGGGGACTCATCCTCAAGGTACTGACAATACTAATACTTGTACTGTAGGTGATGATATTACTACTGCTACTACCGCCGCCAGCACCAACACCACTACTAATGATAGTAGAAAAAAAATGCTACCCCATTCATGGTCATCACCATCATCTTCACTGCTACAAAAGAAACTAACTAATAATAATAAGAATTATCAGTTTGACAGTGATGTGGAATTGCTTAGGTTAGAAAAAGAATTAAAGAAAAAGAAAATTATAACTAAACAAGATTTGGTTGAATACAATATTAAATTAACGGAGATTTATAGAAACAAAAACAAAAGCACAAGTTCGCGTAGTGTTACAACTACTACAAATACAACTGCTGTGAGTAGAAAATCATCAATAATAACAGGTATTAGTAACACTAGTGGTATAAGCAATAGAAGTTATAGTACTGGTGGTTCTACTATGAGTAAAAAAAGTATTAATAATTATCATAACAAAAACTATAAAATAGTAACGCAACCAATGAGGGGGGAATTAAAAGATACAATCAGGGAAGAGGAAGAACGACAACAAGAGGGTAATAATAGTATTAACACAGTTCTGACACCTACAATATCACAAGATGTAATGGATAATGGTAAGAGCAGAACTAATGCTACTGTCGCACCCACTGGCTTCGCTACAGATAATTTGTTTGTTAAAGTTTCTAATATAGGAAATATAGATAAAGCATTTATTATACCGGTATAAATAAACAACTAACTACTAAATATAACAAATACACTTTTATTAATATTTTTATCGAATCTTAAATGCATAGTTTTTTAGCAAACTATAAAAAAAAAAAAAAAAAAAAAAAAAAAAAAATCAAGGTATCCATATTTCCGTGGATATATTATAATAGGGATGGTGCGGGGCCGGGCGGAGTAGCCTTTTTATATGATTTTTTTTTTTTTTTTTTTTTTTTTTTTTTTTTTTTTTTCTCGATTGTAATAAAGTTACAAGTCCGCGGATGCCATTATTATTATTATTATTATTATTATTATAATAAAAAAGAATTAATATGGATCCCCTCTTCCATCCCAATAATTATAACTAAAGTTATGTAATCTGACTAATAACCGAAATAATGAGTGTTGTATGAATTTTTTCTTTATAAAAAAAAAAAAAGTATTATTAATACAACATATATATATATATATATATATAACAACTAGTTATTATTACAAACTTTCAAAAAGAAAAATAATCTAATCTTATTTTCTTTCTTTGTTTTTTTCTTAATCCATTAGAGAAAAAAAAGTGTAGAACTAATGTAAAAATACAGATGTTTGCTAACAATATAACTACAACTTCTCTATTTAATAGACCTAATAATAATAATAATAATAATAATAATACTAATAACAACAACAACAATAATAATAATAATACTTACTCTTTAATGGACAAGATTAAATCCAGAATTATAATACCATATGTTTCTAGTGATAAAATTAAAAATGGTTACAAGAATGGAGGTTTCTTATTTCTAAAAACAAAACGTTTAATTGCTAATACCAAAAAGAAAAATCCTAATAGTGCCAATAATGATAAAGAAATTAATATATTTGATGTAGATGTGGAATTAAAACAAAAAAAAATAATAACAAAAAATGACTTAATTCAATATAACATTAAAAAAACAGGTCTTATAAAAAAAAATGATACCGTCCATATTAGCAACGGAACAGCTAAAAATAACGTTAATGGTGATGCAAATGAACATTTTAATGCTCATAATACTGATAGAAATGTATGGCTATATGATAAATATGTTTTTTAATTAAAATAAGTATTTGCATTGTTTTGTTTTAGTAGGGTTCAATTGCAGTTTTTAATTCATCGATAGAAAAAAAAAAAAAAAAAGAATATTATCATATTACTTCCCGTTGTCGCCGAAATAACGAACAGGCTATAACCGGTTCAAGATATCCAACCGTTTTACGCTCCACGGACGTATTAAGCCACTTCCTTTAAATCCATAATTATTTTTACCCGTGCTTTTAATTTTTTTTTTCTTTTTTTATAATTGTCTCTTTTTATTCAAAAAATTATTTAAAAAATTTATAAACGCAAGTAAGGAAGAAGCAAAAAAAAAAAAAAAAAAATAAATAAATAAATAAAAAAAAAACTCATACCATTTATTTATCAACTATAAACAAAACAAAAAAAGAAAAAAAAAAAAAAAAAAAGAAAAAAGGTACATATATACATACATATAGTTATTTCTCCACTTATATACTCAACAATAAATCAAATTAATTGTCAATATGTTTAGCATGAATCTTAGCATATCTACCAGATGGATCAGCATGACAACCCCAGTCAGCCTTTGGAATCCATCTCATAACTGTAGCAGCAGCAGCCTTTTGTGGGTAAATAGCATCAAATTTCAATCTGTACCAGTAAGCTTCTTTAGTTGTTGGAATGTCATTGCCCCATTCAGGTTTTGGATTAGCTAATTGCTCGTCAGAAATAGCCTTTTCAGCATAATCCTTCAAAGCATCAATCCAAGAATAACCAACACCATCACTAAATTGTTCCTTCTGTCTCCATAAGATTTCTTCCGGTAAATATGGTTTAACATCAGGTTCATCTGTGGTGTCAAATGCCTTTCTCAAAATGTATTTCTCAATTCTATCCTTGGTAATCATTTTTTCCTTTGGATCAATGTTCATACAAACTTGTAAAAATTCCTTATCCAAAAATGGAACACGTGCTTCCAAACCCCAAGCCAAGGTGGATTTATTGGCTCTTAAACAATCACTCAAGTGCAAGTTTTTAACTCTCTTGACACTTTCAGTGTGAAATTCAGCAGCATTTGGAGCTTGAGCAAAATATAGATAGCCCCCAAATATTTCATCACTACCTTCACCACTTAAAACCATCTTGACACCTTGAGCCTTAATCTTTCTACTCAACAAAAACATTGGAGTAGAGGCTCTGATGGTAGTCACATCATAAGTTTCTAAATGATAAATAACATCGTCTAAAGCATCTAAACCTTCCTGTACAGAAAATGTATGTTCGTGGTGAATGGAATTAATAAACTTAGCAACTTTACGAGCAGCTTTCAAATCTGGAGCATTTGGCAAACCAATAGCAAAAGAATGCAACTTGGCAAAACCAGAAGTGTGTAAGTGACCTTGATCATCCACACCTGCTAATCTCTTACCACCAACAATTTCATCATCTGGATTGGTGTCAGCATTGGCAGTTTCTCTGGCAGCAATAGAAGCAATTAAAGAGCTATCTAAACCACCACTTAATAAAACACCATATGGAACTTCTGCCATTAATCTCTTACGAACAGCCTTTTCCAATGTTGTCCTAATCAACTTGTAGTCAACTGGGTTATGTGGAATTCTATTTTCATCTATCCAATCTGGAGAAAAGTAACGAGTGGTCTTATCGGTAGCTGAATCATAAACATGGCCCGGAGGAAATGATATAATATTGTCACAATCATCAACTAAACATTTCAATTCACTAGCGAAATAAACAGTCTTAGGACTAGCACTAGATCTACCCATGTATAGTGTGTTGACACCAATAGGATCTCTAGCAGCAACAATACGATCTTTAACACTATCATAAAGAACCCAAGCAAACATACCATCCAAGTATTTTGGTGCATCGATATCATATTTTTCGTACAATGGAATAATAGGTTCACAGTCAGAAGCTGTCTTGAATGGGTAATCAGCAAACTTTTCCCTCAATTGAATATGATTGTAGATTTCACCGTTGACAGTTAAAGATAAAGTTTCATCTTTGTTAGTAATTGGTTGAGCACCGGTATCTAAACCAACAATAGCCAATCTTTCATGGACCAAAATAGTATTTTTTTTAACAAAGTTACCACTCCAATCTGGACCTCTGTGTCTAATTCTTTTGGCTAATTGCAAAGCCCTTGGTTTATATTCTTCAACATGTTGTTTGTTGTAACAAGCAAAAATACCACACATCTTGTATGTTCTATATTTTCAAAAAATTTTAAGTTTTTTTCCTTTCTTTTCTTATGATGTCGAACAATATTTAATTAATTATGTGAAAAAATAATGATAAAAAAAAGGAAGGAAGAAAGATAAAGAAAAAATATTAATAGTTGCAAAGGCAAACGTTTATATACATGCAACGATCGAAAAGATAATAGTAATTAATTGAAGTGAATGTTACAAACTATAAAATAGAAAGGAAAAGTAAAATGAGTCAAAAAAAAAAGAAAAAAAAAATTTTTTTTCTTTAAAAAAAACGGAAAATGTAATAATTGCAAGAATGAAAAAAAAAAATTTTTTTTTTTCACTTAATCTGCAAATCGCGGAAAAAAAAAGAACTGGAAACAGCTAGAAAAACAAAGATTGTGCAGAATGTTATCGATAAAAAAAGAAGAAAAAAAAAAAAAAAAAGAAAAAACTTTTTTTTACTAAATAGGGATTTATTTTTAAAACTAATAACGATTAATCTATTTTGGTCAACTTAAACGTTTCCCAGGTGTAAGATCACCGAGCAAGTTTTTTTTGTTTTTGTTTTTTACCATTAGGTTCCCCTCTAATATAGTTTTACTTTGAAGGTCCAATTATAATTAATGTACACCAAATGGAAAAATAATAATAAAAATAAAGAACAATACATTACATACAAAGAGAATATACATCTTTATAATTTCAAATCTGTAGATGTAGAAACAAATCTAACAAATTTCAAACTGAAATTATGCCACCTTCTAGATGTTTCACATTTTACTTGTTTTACCTGGTGGTAATCAACTACTAAAAACCTCGAAAATATAACCTTCCATTAAGTTTAAAAAAAAAAAAAAAAAAAAAAAAGAATCAGAATGTTCTAAATAAAGTGTCCCATTGAAAAAACAATCTTTTATAATATAAAAGATGTAACAAGATCAAAAGTTTCTGCGCGGGCACCACATTCTCCATTAAAACCCAATACTATCTGTACTGGTGAATTGTTCGATTTAAAAATAATCGCAAATAATTTCATCAACTTCTTTTATAAAACTTGGAAGGTCATATTGGTTTTTTATGACTTTTTAATACTGTACAACAAAAACTACATGAATAATACATAAGATACGTTAAAAAAAAAATTAAAAATGGAAATGATATGAAATGAGAAATTCTTATATAGAAACCAACTAAAAAAAAAAAAAAACAAAAAATAACATTTTTTTTGTTTTTAATCAATATATTTAAAATTTGGCCTAACAAAATAAATAAATTATAGTTTTACACATTTTCAAAAAAGTAGGGCTTTTTTTTAAAAAAAAAAAAAATTAAAATAAAAAAATAAATAAATTATTCAACAATTTGGTCTTGTATTCCAGTACCTCAACGGACTAATCATAATTCGGAACCATTTTCCGATATGTTAATGAAATATTTAAAAAAATAAAAATAAAAAATCCCGTTTCTTTTTTTTTTTTTTATTTTTTTTTTTTTTTTTGTTTAAAAATAAAATATTTTTAACACTTTGGCTTTGGTAAAACGGGAAAATAAAATAAACACACATATATATACATATATATATAAAATGCCATTTGTATATCACTTCAAAGCAATTTCAAGTTTAGTCCTGAAACTTACCTATTATCTTTACACACAATACAACAACTAATACCAACAATTCACTTACCAAATGTCACTTCCCACCATTAACAAAGAAGAAATTAAAGGTCTTATAACATCAATATACCAAGATAAAAAAAATTATAATAACATAGTCAAATTATTAAATATTTACTCCAAATATCCTCCAGAATCCTTTATTGATGAACAAGACGGTAATTTACAGACAATTAGATATCTAACCTTAAATTTATTTAAAATTTTTAAAAAATTAGCTGAATTAAATCTTTTATCTGGTGCTGGCTCTACTGCAAATAGCAACGAGAAAATTTTGATCCAATGGTGTAGAAAAAATTATGAATTGTATAAATCAAAAATCTTATTGGATTATATGACTCAAATAAAGGTTGCTAATTCTTTAAGTTTAGATTGCTTGGATATTTATATGAATTGTATTGAATTGGAATCTATTTATTTTAGTTCCAAAAGAGGTTTGCCATATTTCCCCAATAGGACGCTACAAAAATTAATTAGCCGCTTACTATTTACAGGAAATAAGGGAAATGATTTAGCATATATTCTTGATGAATTTGCTGATAAATATTATAAAAAATATGTTGATGTTCAATTTTATTTTCAAAATGAATTTAATAATCTTATCACCGATGGTACATATCCTCCTGAAAAAAATAATAATTTGGTAAAGTTTTGGATTAAGTTAATGAATCATGACAATCATTATGATAGTGATGACTGTGATTTGGAAATTTTAGTACCACATCCACCATCGATTATGGAAAATGAACACAAGTTTAAAGATTTCGTGGAAAATAATTGGTTGTTTATTTTATCTAAAGTAACTAGGCCTGATCAATACAAAATCATTTTGTTAATTTTGCATAAAAGAATTATTCCACATTTCAATACGCCGTCCAAGCTTATGGATTTCTTAACTGAATCATATAACTTACAGTATGTTGTTGATGATGATGATGATGATGATGATGATAATCATAGTGATAATAACCATAATAACAACGGAAGTATTGTTATCCCATTATTAGCCTTAAACGGGTTGTTTGAATTAATGAAAAATTATAATTTGGAATATCCTAATTTTTACTTCAAGTTATATCAGTTATTTACTCCAGATATGATGCATGTTAAGTATAGATCCAGATTTTTAAGATTAAGTGATATTTTTTTAAGTTCAACACATTTAAGTGCACAACTAGTGGCTTCTTTTATTAAGAAAATGGCAAGACTAACAGTAAATGCTTCTACTAGTGCAATTATTTCCATTATTCCATTTATTTATAATTTATTGAAAAAACATCCAACTTGTATGATCATGTTGCATGATCCACAATATATTAAAACACCAGGTAATGTCTTTAGTACCAATGTAAAGAAAATGGAATACATAGACTCTTTTGATAATGATGAAAAAGACCCAGAATCTACAAACGCTATTGAATCCTCATTATGGGAATTAGAAACTTTAATGCATCATTATCATCCCAATGTGGCTAGTTTAGCCAAAATTTTTAAGAATCCGTTTAGAAAATATAGTTATAATTTAGAGGATTTCTTGGATTGGAATTATGATACCTTATTAAAAGCTGAATTAAAGAGAAGTTTAAAGATACTTCCAGCATTAAATCATGAATTTACTAGTAATGGTAGTAATAGTGCTGATCATAAGAAAAAGTATACTGTTTTTGATGATTTTGTTCAAAACGTTGCTTTCTAGTGGTGCATATACATATATATATATATAATGTTATAACAGGATTCTTTTTATATAAACTAATTTTTTTTTATCAATCTAATTATGATATGTCAGTTATATTTACTAGCTTTAGCACTTATTGCAAAATTAGAAAAGGAAAAGAAGAAATTACTTATTCGGTTTTCTTTTTTCCCCCCTTTGAACCGAAAACTTGTATGAATAAAGTCTATAGATAATAAATTGCGTGCTAAAAACAAAAAAAAATAAAAAAAAAATAAAAAAAAAAAATATTTTTTTTCCATTTCATTCCTTCTTTCTTTTTTTTTCAGTTTGAACAATTTCCTTACATTTATTATTTTTTTTTTTTCCATGGCAATATAACATAACATACACAGCTACTATTTATATAAAAATTAAGGAAAAAGAAGAAAAGAAATAATAATTCAGTATAGAAATAATGGAAAAGTTATCACCAGAACAACAAAAAGCAGCCCTGGAATACAAAGAAAAAGGTAATGAATGTTTTAAGAAGAAACAATACCACCCAGCTGTCAGCTTTTATGATTTAGCAATTAAAAGTGATCCAACGCAGTCTATATTCTATAGTAATGCTGCATTTTGCCATTTAAAACTAGAGGCCTATCAACTAGCATTAAATAATTGTGATAAAGCTATTTCAATAGATAATCGCAATGTGAAGGCTTATTATAGACGTGCTTTAAGTTATATTGGTTTGATGGAATACTCAAAAGCTAAAAAAGATTTTAAAATCGTATTGAAATTTAAGCCTAAAGATGATGCGGCTCTACGAGGAGTAGCTTTGGTTGATAGAATGATTTTCCAAGCCAATTTTGAAAAGGCTTTGGGTGCTGATGACGATAATGGTGATTCAAATTCTAATGGTATGCGCAGATTATGTGAAACTGTTTTACTAAGTAGTTTTGATGGTAATTCGGATATCACTAACTATAATGGTCAAGAATTAGTTCTAGAACATGTAACACCAGAGAACGGAGGTGAGTACGGAAATATTGAAGTCACCAACATGAGTCAAGAGTTCATTTCATTCATGGTTAATGAACTTTTTTTGAAGGGCAAAAAAATACCCAAGAAGTATGCTGCCGGTATTATATCCCATGTTGATTCTATCGTGAGAAAAGAGCCTACTCTACTAGAAATAAGCAATGCAGATAATCCCGAAGTGAAAATCACCGTAGTTGGTGATACCCATGGTCAATTTTATGATGTGTTGAATTTATTCCATAAATTTGGTAAGGTTAAGCAAAATCACATCTATATTTTCAATGGAGATTTTGTTGATCGTGGTTCATGGTCCTGTGAGGTTGCTTTGCTATTATACTGTTTGAAAATATTGTATCCTGAACATATTTATATAATAAGAGGTAACCATGAAACCGATAATATGAACAAAGTTTATGGTTTTGAAGATGAGTGTAAATTTAAATATTCTACCAGGATTTTCGAAATGTTTAGCGAAAGTTTTGAAAGTTTGCCTTTATGCTGTGTTATTAATCAAAATTATATTGTCATGCATGGTGGGTTAGGCCATGATCCTGAGGTTACTCTCGATGATATCAGGAAAATCAATAGGTTTAAGCAACCACCAAGAGAGGGCATATTCATGGAATTGTTATGGTCAGACCCACGTGCTTTGGACGGTTTGGGTCCATCCCAACGTGGTCTAGGTTATGCTTTTGGTCCCGATATTACTGCTGCATTTTTAAAGAAAAACGGTTTACGCAAAGTCTTTAGATCACATGAAGTTAGATCTGGTGGTGTGTCTTACGAGCATAACAACAAACTAATTACTATTTTCAGTGCGCCAAATTATTGTGACAGTGAGAATAACCTCGGTGGTGTTATTCATGTTGTGCCAGGTAGAGGTAGCACAGAGCCTGTAAAGTGTGTTTCCGACGAAAAAACCTTTATGCCTTTTGGAGAAACAACCAGTGGTGTCATTTGTAATGATGATGCAGATTTGGCTGTTGAAGTTTTTAAAGCTGTGAAACATCCAGACTTGAAGCCTATGGCTTATTGTAAAAATGGTGGATTGGGCTTTTAAAGCGGGAAATTTATATCAGAAATGGTTTGCTATTGGCACACCATTATTTGTAATTATGTAATATTAATTTCCTTTTTTCTTTCTTTTTCTTTTTCTTTTTTTTTTTGTTTTAAATGTAAAGATAAATATAATAGTAGTTATTATTTGCTTGTTAGGAATACTTCAATATTTGTATCAAACTCTTTTAGACGCTTTATCTTTTAATTAACAGTATAAGCCGTTTATATATAGTATCAAATGTATTTTTGTACGAAAAACGTTTTTACCTTTTTTTTGACTTTTTTTGACTTTTTTACTTTTTTTTAATTTTTATTTTTTTATTTTTTTATTTTTTTATTTTTTTATTTTTTAAACAACTAATATCACATCCTGTATTTTTTTTTTTTTTTTTTTTTTTTTTTTTTTTGCTCTATTTTGCAACAACATCCACATCGTTGATCATTTTTAATCTATCAAAAAAATCATCACTAGTACACATACAAAATGGTATCCACCTGGTCTCCAGATCTTAATAATGTTCAACAATTATGCGAGATTTTACAAAATTCAATGAGCCCTAACCATGAATTACGTACACAATCTATGCAATTATTAGACTCATTTAAAGAACAACCAGAATTTTTGAATTATCTATGTTATATTTTGTTACTAGAAGGAAAAGATCCCACTATTAGTGCCACTGCTGGTTTATTATTAAAAAATTGTCTATTGTTACCTCTTGATAATAATAATAATAATAATGTTATGAATAATCATGGCTTGGTTTTAGACGATTATATTAAATTGAATATTATCAAAGGGTTGTCTCCAGCTTATCCTAAATTGGTTACTAATATCACAGGGATTGTAATCACTACCCTTTTTTCTACCTATTTTGCCAGATCGCACAGAGATGATCCATTGGGGTTACAGTTGTTACTTAATCTACTAACATTAGTAAAAACTGAAAAAAATGAGGCTAGTATTAAAGCATTATCAAAAATTATGGAAGATGCCGCTCAGTTTTTTCAATTACCTTGGACCGTTGAGGAGGTTAAACCTATTGAAGTATTAATACAGACCTTCTTGGAGTTTATCAGTCTAGATGCTTATTCTGATTCCTTTATTATTAGAAGTGAAACTATTAAATGTTTAAATTGTATTATTCCATTAAACTCGCAGTTTTTTATTGTTCAATTAGATTTTTTTTTACAAAGTATTTTTACTTTGGCTACCAACGATTCGAATGATAAAGTTAGAGAGCAAATTTGCATTACTTTTACTACGTTATTAGACTTTAGGCCAGATAAATTAATCGATAATTTACAAGGCATTATTCAATTTGTTTTGCATTTAATTAATAATAGCTCTATTGAGGGTAATAAATCTCGTGTTGGTCTAGAAGCTTGTGAGTTTTTATTGAGTTTGAGTAACAATTCACATATTCCGGAAATTTTAATTAAGCCATATTTACCAAGTATTATTCCAGCGTTGATTACACACATGTGTTTCGATGAAGAGGAAATATTAATTGTTGATTCACTAAATGATGAGGATGATTCCGGTGTTCCTGATAAAGATGAAGATATTAAACCACTAATTTCATCAGCTACCAAGTCAAAAGCAAGACCCAACGAAGAGGAAGAGGATGATGATGATAATGATGTTGGTACAGACGGAGATGAAATCGATACTTCTTGGAGCTTGAGGAAGTGTAGTGCAGCCACTTTGGATTCTTTGACCAACTTGTTACCACAAGATGTTATCAAAATTTCATACCCCTTATTACGTCAACATTTGGCATCTGAGAAATGGTATGTTCGTGAAGCAACCATCTTAGCGCTAGGTGCAATGGCCGAAGGTGGTATAAAATATGCATCAGACCAATTATCCATCATAATTCCCTTTTTGGTTGAGGAATTAAAAGACCACTGGTACCCAGTTCGTAAAATGTCGTGTTGGACACTAAGTAGATTTTCTCCCTGGATATATAGTGATAATACAGAATTCCTATTGCCAGTATTAGAACCTATTTTAAACAATGTATTGTTCGACAAAAGGAAATGTGTTCAGCAAGCAGCAATAAGTTGTGTTGCTTATTTTATTGATAATGCAGATTATGAGATTGTTTCGACACTCTTGTATAATGAATTGTTATCTACTTTTACTAAGTGCTTTACTACATATCAAAAAAGAAATATGTTTGTTTTATATGATGCTATTGGATCCCTTGCCGAAAAAGTTGAATTTGATGAAAGAGCAATGTCTACTGTTATCCCACCACTTTTGAATAAATGGAACGTTGTAACTGATACTGACAAAGAACTATGGCCATTATTGGAATGTCTATCTTATGTTATTATATCATTAGGAGAATTTTTTTTACCATTGGCACCTCAAGTTTTTTCCAGAGTCTGGTTTATATTATGTAACTGTGTGGAATTGGAAGCTAGATCTCAACAAGACCCTACTGTCGTGGTTCCTGAAAAGGATTTTGAAATTACATCCTTGGATTTCATAGATGGACTAATTCAAGGCTTAAATAGCTCGATTGAAAACACGTTAATATTTGCCCAAGCATCGCCTAATATTTTTGATGTTTTATTGGAGGTGTTAAAAGATCCAACCCATGAGGTTAGACAAAGTGCATTTGCTTTATTAGGTGATGTAGCATATTATTACACGGATAAATTGCAGCCATATCAAGATCAGCCATATAAGGACTATTTACCTAAATTCCTAGCTGTTATTGGAAACGAAATTATGCATAATGATGAACTTGATAGCGTGGGTGCAGTTAATTCTTTGAATAATGCTATCTGGGCATTGGGTTTAATTAGCGAAAGAATTGATTTGCAAGAGTACATAATTGATTTATCTCGTGTGGTTTTAGATTTGTTTTTAGGTGGTGGTGATGGTGTTAATGATAATACTGCGATTGCTGTGCATATATCCATTGTGGAAAATTTAGCAGTATGTATTGGTAGAATGGGTATTCACCATCCAGAAATCTTTAGTACTAATGATTCTCCCTTTTGTTCGATAAACGCTATTGAAAAATGGTGCGATTCTTGTATTGACATTCCAGATCCCGAGGAGAAAACGGTGTGCTATCATGGGTTCATTAGGATTATGAATTTAATAGACCGTACCAAGATTAGAATGAATTGTATTATATTGAAAAAAATGTTAAAAGGATTGATGGAAAATGTTGACCTTAAAGCAATCAATCAGGATTTGTATGGGTTTTTGATAAATAATTCAGAACTTGTTTCTCAATTGAATACCAATTCTCCTGAATACCAATTTGTAGCACAGATTATGTAAGTCAGAAATATTATTAGTAGTACTAATAATACTTATCATTGTTATTATTGTTATCGCGTTAGTGCTAATATAGCTTTTATATTTGTTATAAATAAGTAGATATTTTATTTAAAGATTAAAAGTGATTAATATCAGAATCTCACATTTAAATGAGCTAGAGAATGTTTAGTAGCTGTTCACGTGACTCAGTTTGTTTGGATCTCTCTTTCTCTTACTCATTTTTTTTTGTATGGTTTCTATAAGAGCGCGAATTCTCGGAAATCTCCGTCCATTTTTTTTTTTTTTTTTTTTAGTATAAAAAGGGTAATTTTTTCTTATCGAAAAGGAAACGTGTATGCGGTAACCATTCAAAATTCAAATATATGTCAACATTGTAGAATGAACTTGCTTATTATTAAAGGTAATTTTTATTTTGTGTGAAATCATTACTTGGAAGAAGTACTTTTATTGGTTGAACTAGGAAAAGTCAAAAAATAAATATTATTGGCAAAAAAAAAAAAAAAAAAAAAAAAAACTGTCATTGGCAATTGTCAGCAACATTGCCGGCGAAAATTACCATATACAAGATGTTTTTTTTTTTTTTTTTTGATCTTGACAATAGAGCAAAAAAAAACTATCGTTAGCAATGGGCACTATTTATAAATTTAATTAAAAAAACTTTATTCATAGAATAACGGTACAATGCTTGTTTTATATTCAATTAAGGAAAACGACTTAAAGTAAAGTTTAAAATAAAAATATTGACGATTGAAAGAAACTGGGAAAGTGGTAACTTTTATGATTTTTGCGTTTTTTTTTTTGCGTTTTTCTGCGTTTTTAATTTTTAGTTTTTTTTCTATGTAACAATTTTTTTTTAATAAAGTCTAAAAGATTTTATTATCAAGATTAAAAAAAAAAAAAAAAAAAAAAAAAAAACATATTATATAAAGAGAAAATCCTTACCTGATCAATAATAGTTACATAGCTTTATGTTTGTTTTTTTGTTTTCCCTTTCCTCCTTTTTGTTATCAAAATCTTTCTATTTTCCGTAATCAGATATCATATTAATATTAAATATAAATTAAACCAAAAAAAAAAATATCAAGCCAAGATATATAATGTTTTCAAACCTAAAGGCCATCAGTTCAAATAAATGTGTTGTAGAAGGGAAAGTTCAACCTTGCACAATAATTTATTCTATAGAAACAGGAAAATTTGTTAAAATATTCCCAGGTGAAATCTTATATAATAAAGATCCTAGGTTATCACAAGTTTCAGAGTATGTAAACGTGTCGCCATACGTTATTTTGCCAGGGTTAGTAGATTCACATGTTCATTTAAACGAGCCAGGTAGAACAGAGTGGGAGGGTTTTGAAACAGGCACCAAGGCCGCTAGTTCTGGTGGTGTTACAACAGTAATTGATATGCCGTTGAATGCAATTCCACCAACCACCACTTTACAAAATTTCAAGGTTAAATTGGACGCAGCGGAAAACCAGTTATGGTGTGATGTTGGGTTTTGGGGCGGCTTAGTTCCTGGTAATTTAAAAGATTTAAAACTCTTAATTAAAGCAGGTGTTAGAGGTTTTAAAGGGTTTTTGATGGATTCAGGTGTTGCTGAGTTTCCTGCTATAGATAAATTATATATAGCAGATGCATTGAAAGAATTACAAGATGAAAAGACCATGCTTATGTTTCATGCTGAACTGCAAACTCCGGACAACAAGCATACAATTTATACTGGTAGTGATTATAGCAATAATGATTTGTGTACTGTCGATTCGCCTATTGAAAAAAGTTTAGGTTTATCTACCTGCTTGTCTCCAATTCAGCCTACTTCTGGTGAGATATCGGACCAAGTCAATTTTACAAATACTCTTGATACAAATTTTAAACAAGATACTATAACCCCCCTTGGATTGGCACAAGAAGAAGATGATACGTTGGCTAATGTTGATCCAGCTGACTACAAATATTTCCTAATGTCAAGGCCAGATAATTTTGAGACAGATGCATTAAATTTGGTGCTTAGTTGTTTAAGAAAACAAATTATAAATTATGGTAAATCCACGCCAGTTCACATTGTCCATATGGCCTCTGAACATGCTATACCAATATTGGCCAGAGCAAAAAACGTGGAAAATTTACCAATTACTGCCGAAACTTGTTTCCACTATCTAAGTTTAGCCTCCGAAAAAATACCTAATGGAAGTACTTTCTATAAATGTTGTCCTCCGTTAAGAACTGAAAAAAACAGACTAGGATTATGGAAAGGCTTACGTGATGGTGTAATTACTTCTGTTGTCAGCGATCACAGCCCATGTACACCAGAATTAAAAAATTTGGAGAAGGGTGATTTTTTTAGTGCATGGGGTGGAATTTCTTCAGTTGGTCTGGGATTGCCCCTAATATACACGATGGGGACATATAGTCTAACACCGGCAATTAGCTTGCCAGAGATCGTTCAATGGTGTTGCGAGAATACTGCTATTCAGGTAGGGTTAGAAAACATCAAGGGTTTCATTAAAGAAGGGCATGATGCCGATTTCATAGTGTGGGATGAATGTAAAAAACAAGTCATTAGAAATGATAATGTTTATTTTAAAAATAAATTGACTGCATTCAACGGGTTTGAAGTCAAGAGTTGTGTTTTGAAAACCTTTGTTAGAGGTCAACTAGTCTTCAGCCATGAAACTGGGCATTCTACCAAACCTTTGGGTAAGAAAATCTTAGAACCAAGAACTACATAAATTTATAAAATAGTAATATAATGTATAATATTCAAACTCTATGTTTTCTGGATCTATTGAATAAAAATTTTAACATTAATATTTGGCCTATTCCAATGGCAATTGTCAGGAAAATAGAATAAATGGAAAACCAAAAAACTCTTTTTGTTGTTGAACGAACAGTATAATTGTTTCTCTTGGTTCTTGTCTTGTAATACTCCAAATTTCGTTCTAATAGGCTTAATTGGCGCTCTATATCATCCAACATATCCCATAATTTGGTCTCTTGTTGTTCATTTTCTAAATTATTTAAAAGCTTATTTCTTTCCATATTTTTCAATTTAGTTTGTTCTGTTTCTTTCATGTGCTGACATGTATAGCTAACATCAAAATCAATGATTTTCCCCAATCCCTTTTTACTTGATTCAAAACAAAATTTATATTCGCCCTTAAACTCCGCATTGAAAAACCATTCACCTTGTCTTTCGTGAGTTCTGGAAATCAATTTTACACCATCAGGTCCAAATATCTCATAATTTATATCATAATCACCTTCTTCACCATGCTGAACGGCGAAGTAATAATCTATCTGGCAGTCAATGCTTGGGGTTAATGTGTATAAACATTCTCTATCTAACAATTCAAATGTGACTGGAGATGGTAAAACCGTTGCTACATGTAGTATGGCTGTGTGTAATAGCAGTGCAAAGATATTCTTTTTGAAGTACATGGGGGGGGGGAGGAGGAGGGGTACGATGTTTATTTATACCTTGATGAGAAAAAGAAAAAGAAAAAAAACTGTAGCTTTAAAGGCCTAAGTGAATGTATTGTATGAAGAATAAACGACAAATATGCATATGTATATATTGTTCATATTTACTGATTAAAATTTTACTACTTGCTAAAAAAAATACGCGTTAAAAATATTTTTTTTTTTTTTTTTAAAGTTTTCCAAAACATCAAAAAAACCAAAAAGAAAAAAAACATTGCTTCAAAAATAAATAACTCATTGCTAATTCTAGTTTACATTATAAGTTGTTTTTTTTTTTTTTTTGCTGAGAGAAAAAGAGACATTATAAAAGATTTTCTACATATTTGAATTTAATTGTTATTTAAATTCAATAATTAAGAGGAAACAGTAGCCTGTTTACTTAAGTCATATATTAAAAAATTTGTTCCAATTTGTGACTTAATAAGTTTCACACAATAGAACAACAATGGATCATGAAGACAGTACATCACTAATTATTACAGATGAAAAAATAATTAAACGAGTTAATAGTGACATAGATATAGACACTACTCTACCTTTAAAAAAAAAGCTGAAAAAGGAAAACGACGAATCTTTATTAGCAAACGAGGAAAACACTGATGATGTTTCTGCCTTAAATAATGATAATAATAATGAAACGATATGTGCTAACTCACCTGGAAAAGTTAACTTTACTTCACCAGAAGTAGCTATTAAAAGGGCTGATACTACTAATACTAATACTAATACCAATACATCTAAAATAAACGTCAATCTAAATGAAAAAATCAGCAAACACGTTGTAATGAATACACCATCTAAAAAATTGCAGGCGGTTAATTTTTTGAAAACTCCCTCAAGCAAAACAGAAAAACTGGACGAACAATCATTATTAGGATGTAGTCACAATAAATTTAAAAATAGTCAACATGATGATGATTATGTATTTGATGAAAACATTCCTAAAGATATTATTGAAGAAATGACTCTTTTATTAGACACATTTCCTGGACTAGATGTTAGATATAAACTATTGGACAAAATTGGTGAAGGTACCTTTTCCTCCGTTTACAAAGCCAGAGACAAAAAATTACAACCACAGCATATGCTAAAATCACCATTAAAACACCACTTTTGGAGTTCTAAACACCATTATGTTGCCCTAAAGAGAATCTATGTTACTTCGTCGCCACAGAGAATTTACAACGAGTTAAATCTATTGTATACTTTGTCTAAATGTCCTAGAATCGCACCTTTGTATGACGCAATACGTTATCAAGACCAAATCATTGCTGTGTTACCATATTATCCTCATGAGGATTTTAGAACGTTTTATAGAATATTACCAATAAAGGGAATCAAAAAATACATGTTTGAATTATTAGAAGCCTTAAAATTCATTCATTCAAAAGGTGTGATACATAGAGATATAAAACCTACAAACTTCCTATACAATACAAGATTGGGGAAAGGCGTATTGGTAGATTTCGGACTAGCAGAATTAGAATACGATGCACAGGATACTTTTAGAAACACTCAATATTGTCCATGTGTGGAAAAAAGAAATGATCATATCTGTAACATTAGCACTGGTAGTGCTGGTGTTAATAAATCGTTCAAATCGGTTATAAATATATCAGGTGATTTGACCAAGGGCTATCCTAAACATGATACACGTAGAGGAAGAAGAGCTAATAGAGCAGGGACCAGAGGATTTAGAGCACCGGAAGTTCTATTAAAGTGTTCTAAGCAAACTACGAAAATAGATATCTGGTCATGCGGTGTTATATTATTATGTTTTTTAGCCAGGAGGTTTCCTATGTTTCAAAGTTTGGATGATATAGATTCGTTATTGGAACTATGTTGTATCTTTGGTTACAAAGAATTGAAGAAGTGTGCAGAGTTACATGGATTGGGTGTAAATATTAGTAGCAACTTAAATGGGATAACTGAAGATGGTATTAAAGGTGGATTAAAAGAATATGTCAGGAGTTTGTTATTACAAGAAACTGAGGTGGGTACCTTACCCTCATATAGTGCTGCATTTGAAACATTGGATTTTTTGGATAATGAGAGTAGCCCCTCTCTGGTTTCTGGTGGGTCATTAAAATCAAACGATCATAGTATTAATGTACATAATGACAAGGAAGAAATGGAAGATGCTGATAATGTTGAAGATCCTAATATTTTGAAGCATAAACAAGAATATTATAGTGATCATTTTTGGTGTTTTTTATTGTTAGAAAAATGTTTCGATTGGAATTATCACAACAGACCTAGTGCAGATGATTTACTGAAAAATATATTTTTTGATGAGTTAAACAATTTCCCCTCACCTGCTAAAAAAGGAAATACTGATGTTTGTGATAAAGCACATTGTAATAGTAGCAATGAAAACACTGACACCAGTGAAGGTACAGAGGAAGAAAGCTGTGGTACTAAAAGTACTTTGACTTAGAGGGGAAGGGAGGAACTCTTTTATTTGCATTTCTGCTCTCATTTTTTAGCATTATTAACTATAACGGTATTAAAAATTATTGTGCATCCAATTATTACATAGGATATATTTACATAAAAATAAATAGGTGCATGAGATTGTATACACGCAAAACAATATAATAATTAAAAGAACAAAAAAAAAAAAAAAAAAAAAAAAAAAAGGAAAAGCTTTACCATTCAGAAGATAAAAGGAATCAAAAATTTTCTGTTTGTACCGTATTTTTCATTTTTCTTCATGGCCCATAAATACATTTGAACGGTGGCAACAATTAAAAATATCAAACTAAAGACGTTTAATTTGAAAATTAATGTAAACCAAACCCAAGATAAAATTTCAAAAGTATAATTTGGAGCAACTAATAACTTGAAAATACCATCATCGATTGGAATTCTCTTTTTCATGTTACCTTTGGACTTTTGGATTTCACCCCATCTACGCAATTTCAAATGTGTCTGGAAATTTTGAAATTCACAGAATGCAAACAAACCAACTAACAAATTTAAATTATTCAATTTTAAAATATTGTACACTTTGAAAACAGTAGTCTCAGGAATACAAAATCCAATACCAAAGTAGCCCAAACCAATCAACCCGTTCAATACCCAATAATGAAAAGAGTTTTTGAAAACATTGAAGAATGGCATAGTATTGTTGGAGAATTTGTGTATGAAAAGGGTTTCTAATATTCTTTTGACAAAATGTAACGTGTTCAATGTGTATACCAATTTGTTCAAAGCAGGGTTGTAGTAATCCCTGTTAATAATTGAATTTGTACATCCATTAGGATTTTGGGCTATTAAATATAATAAAGTGTGGATGAGAATTGGGCCGGTGTATTCAATCATAAAAACCAAACTCCAAGAAATTTGTGGACCTAAATCTTTAACATATAATGTAACGGAAGAAGAATCCTTTAATAAATCTAGTAATTGAGGAGTGTCTAATGTAACCTGTTTGTCATTTTTTAGACAAGTTAATCTTAATCTATTAATATCAATGTTTTTATTTTTTTCAGAAACTATAGAAACAATTTTATCAACAGATTCAATTGGTTCTTCGATAGTAACTTCCTTTAAAGATTTGGAACGCGGTTTAACAGTAATCATAACCATTGTGTGTGTAGCAAAAAACTTGAAGACTTATGATCTGATTCAAATTGTTTTTGCTTTTTTTTTTTTGTTGTTTTTTGTGACAAAAGGAAGAAAGAAAACTATTAGGGAATAAGCATGCAGTTGAGTTGTAAAGTGCCCCAAAGATTAAAGTAAAAGTTACGAAAATAGGAGAAATTTTAATTTTTTTTTTTTTTTTTTTTTGATTTAAAAAAAAAATGTCATTGGTTTAAAAATTTTTCTTGTAATTTTTCGGATATACGGATATAGTTAAACTCGTATATCTGAACCAAGATATAGGGTAACCATTCGGGTAACGGATAGCATGTAATTCGGATTAATTATATAACTTTTTTTTTTTTTTTTTGTTTTCCACGTTTCTTTTTTTCTTACTTTTTTTGTATTTTGAAAAAAATAAAATATAAAAAAAAAAATATAAAAAAATAAGCAAAAAAGCGAATTACTCTACGTAACTTTCTGTAATGTAAAAAAAAAAAGAAAAAAAAAAAAAAAAAAAAAGATTTTTGGCAAAACAAAAAAGAAAAAAATTTTTTTTTTCATAATATAGTTTTAAGTAATCAATTGAATTAGACTTTTTTTTTTTTTACTTTTCTTTTTTTTCTAATTGATGTCTAGTTTAGAAATTAGTATTCGGGCAGTAACTTCTCAATTTAGAACCACAATTTCATTTCTTTTTATCAGATAATTTCTTTTTTCCAATATCTGAAGAATAAAAGCAAGAGAAAGTTTTAAGTTGGTAATATTACTTTATATAACCAAGAAAAAAGAAAAAAATAATTAGCATAAAATTATTATAATATTAGATAAACTAATTGGTTTGTTTCCCTTTTTTGATATTAGACTTTTCATAAACACAACTATTAATACAACAATAATAAGCAATGTCATTTAGACCAGGTTCAAGAGGCGGTCGTGGTGGTTCTAGAGGTGGTTCCAGAGGCGGTTTTAGAGGCGGTCGTGGTGGTTCTAGAGGTGGTGCTAGAGGCGGTTTTAGAGGTGGTGCTAGAGGTGGTGCCAGAGGTGGTTCCAGAGGTGGTGCCAGGGGTGGTGCTAGAGGTGGTTCCAGAGGCGGACGTGGTGGTGCTAGAGGTGGTGCTAAAGGTGGTGCTAAAGTTGTGATTGAACCACACAAACATGCAGGTGTTTACATTGCTCGTGGTAAAGAAGATTTGTTGGTTACCAAGAATATGGCACCAGGTGATAGTGTTTACGGTGAAAAAAGAATTACTGTTGAAGAACCAAGCAAAGAAGAAGGTCAACCTGCCACAAAGGTTGAATACCGTGTTTGGAATCCTTTTAGATCTAAATTGGCTGCTGGTATTATGGGTGGTTTAGACGAAATTTTCATGGGACCAGGTAAGAAGGTTTTATATTTAGGTGCTGCCAGTGGTACTTCTGTTTCCCATGTTAGCGATATTGTTGGACCAGAAGGTTTGGTATATGCCGTTGAATTTTCTCATAGACCGGGTAGAGAATTGATTTCCATGGCTAAGAAGAGACCAAATATTATTCCTATTATCGAAGATGCCAGACACCCACAAAAATACAGGATGTTGGTTGGTATGGTTGATTGTGTATTTGCTGATGTCGCCCAACCAGATCAAGCTCGTATTATTGCTTTAAACGCTCACATGTTTTTAAAAGACCAAGGTGGTGTTGTTATATCTATTAAGGCTAACTGTATCGATTCCACTGTAGATGCAGAAACTGTTTTTGCTAGAGAAGTTCAAAAATTAAGAGAGGAAAAAATTAAACCATTAGAACAATTGACTTTGGAGCCATATGAAAGAGATCATTGTATTGTCGTTGGTAAATACATGAGGGGTGGATTGTAAATTATTTTATCATAAAAAAGACAGAAATTGAAAAGTTTTTTTTTTTTTTAGAAAAAAAGTAGTTTTATTAATATATATATATATATATATATATATATTTTTTTTTTTTGTTTTTATATATATATATTTTTTATTTTATAATAATTATATTATCGTACTTTCGCCATTGTAGTTTTTATTAGATATCAAATAATATGCTCTTTGCAGTTGTAATTGTTTGATTTGATTTGTTGTAATATAGAAAAAAAAAAAAAACTTTTGATTGATGGTATTTTATATTTAGATTTATCGTATTAAATTTTTGTTTTTTTTTTGTGTGTGTTCCGAAAATTACGAGGACAATGTAGACACACGGATTACACAGGGTAAAGTAAGTGGCAAAAAAAAAAAATAAAAATAAAAAAAAAAACAGACAAATAAGGAAATCTTTTATTTGGTCACTTTGTTAATATAGAAATGTTTGGGTTTTTTGAGGTTTTTAATATTTTAATTTTTTTTAAGTGCAAAAGGAAAATAAAGATATAGAAAAGAAAAGGAAAAAAGTTGTTTTACATTTTAGCTTTGCTATTCATTAAATTTTGAAACTAATACAAAAAAAAAAAAAAAAAAAAAATAAGTAAATCAATAGTGATAATAAAAAATTATTATATACGCATATTTATGCTTTCTTCTTCCTTTTTTTTTTAAAAAAAAAAAAAAAAAAAACGATTCAGTACTATTATATACCGAAAGGGTTGCTAAATCCATTAACCTTGTAAAAATTTATGGTAACATAAAATATTAAACTAATATCCAAGACACAATAAGGAACATTTGCTGAAAATACAATGTCAGAAATTAATAGTTATAATTTGCAACCCTTAAAAGAGGACCAAAGACCGCAAATGACAGAAGCTTCCAACCCCGATACTAACAGTACTGTAGATACAGTTTATACGACCGAACAGAACAACGAAAATATAGAATTAATCACATTGGCCGATGAAGAAAAAAGTAATACTATCAGTGACAACAAAATTAAGAAGAGACGTAAATTGGATTTTAGAGGTAGAAAAGGCAAAAGAGATTCAGTTGGATTATTCGTACGAGACACGCCAGATGGTACAAACGCATTACATGCAGATGCTGTTGATTCAAATGATGAGATTGAATTTGTGGGAGAGGTTTTCGTTCACGAAACCAACAAAACTAATTGTGATGGTAATGACAACATTATTAATGGTGAAATACCTTATGTTGATTTAGAGGATCCAGGCGTTCAAGTAACACAAGATACCCATGCTGGCACTACTACTGTTCCTATTGATACGGATACTACAACAGATTCTATCAACAATGCTTCCAGTAATGACATAGAAGTTTTGGAAGTTGGCGAAACCCAGTTAGAGACCCGGTCAGAAACTAATACTAGGCAAGATGCTAATACTAGGCAAGATGCTAATGACATTCACCACTTCACAATACATTTACCTGGTGGAAGAAACATGCATGTTTATGATCCAACTTATCAAGGAATAGATAGAGCGTCATTTGAAAGTCAACTTTTGTTTGATTATCAAGGGGATGGGATCCCCGCTACTATTACCCCTACTGGTAATAATAGTAATCGAGACCCTGCATATTTGGAATTTCGGAGGCGAAGAAGGTTTGATAGGCAAAGACAAAGAAACATAAGTAACATGAATCATGTTGCATTAAGAGCCACTGCAAGTGTATATAATCCAATTGCTGTTGATAACGGTATTGGTACTATATCCATTACAAACGGTACTGATGGTGATCATGATGATCATGATGATGTGCAAGTCACAAGTGCAAGACATATTCTTGCGGAAACACAATCTGTTTCTACAGAAAATTTGCCTTTAGATGTTCGTAGGATGCGTTCGGAATTAGAGACCAGGAGGAGAATGGAACACATGCAAGAAAGACAAAGGAGACAGGAACAGTCAACTATGAGTGTAATAGAAGATACTGAAACCACACGTGAATTTAATGAACTCAAAATTATGTTGGAAAGATACCCTGAGGGCTTGAGAGCTTTATTCGAAACATGCGAAAGTTTGAATATGTTTACAAATAAAATGAAGGACTATATACCCGCAGCTGCTACTGGTACTATAAGTAAATTACAAAATCTATATATTCGATATAGAAGTTTCAAAGGAAGGTTTAGAATCACTGCCTATCAGCGAGAACAAGAACGTGGAAATAACAGCATTAATGGGCGTGGTGGCATAGTGAGAAGAAATGCTGGAAGAGGCAGAAATGGCGCGCAAACTAATGTTACAAGTGGCGCTATTGGCTATGATGAAGACAGTATGGAATACGGTATGTTATATAGGATGCGTATGAATATGACCAGATTATTATTTGGCCGAGATGTGTTGCCACCCTTTAGAATGTTTTCCAGTTCGAGTGGTGAAGGGATGGGCAGTCGTTCCCTAAACAACGAACGTGGTGGTGGTGGTGATGGTGGTGATGATGATGATGATGATAATGAAAGTGATGGTTATGGATTTAGAAGAAGTGAAGGCGGCTTTTTTGGTGGGCGCAGTGAAGAAGAAGAGACTCAAAATATTATTAATATGATTCAGAGGCGCGAAGAGAGAGAAAGAGATCATCAAAGAAGTAGATTTGAAAATGCTACTAAACATTTTAAAGAACAAATATTAAAAAAAGCACGAGAAGTACCTATTGGATATAGTTGTTCTTTTGATACAAAACCACAGCTGGTTGCAGAAAAAGTTATACCTAACACTAAGTGTGATAATGGTGATGCTACTGCGCAGGGATTTAGTGTTGAAAAAGTATTAGTTATAGATGAAGACTCGGTATCGAACAATTTAGTGGAAGTGCCGATTTGTGTTTTGTGTGGGGCTGAATTTGGTAAAGGTATACCGGATGATTTTAAGGGTAAAAGATTAACAGATGTTAGTTTTGAACACTTGGTAGATGAGTATGAAGTGCCGTGCCCTTACCAAACGTTAAGTAAGCCAACACAAATTGATAGGGTCACTTCTAGAAGATGTTTTGTTGCAACGTGTGGGCATACATATTGTGGAAGATGTGTTTTGAGGATACAGCATGCCAAGAATTTAAGTGCTTCCAAGAAGAGATCTATGCATAGATTTAAGGGGCCCTCTAATCCAAATATTTACGGACCTAAAAGGTGTGTTGCTGAAAACTGTAAAATTCATTTACATAAAAAGGGTGTATTTCAGGAAATGTTTCTATAGAGAAAAGAAAAATAATACTAAAAAGGACACATATATTGGCCAAAAGGGACACTTCTAAGGTCATTAGAATATAGAGAGGTTTCAGCAATTTTTTTTTTTTTTTCTTTTTGTCTTTACAGGGTATACGATTTAAATCATTTAAATATATTTTAACTATTATATAGAATATTTTGTTATATATAAAATTATAATAGTGCAAATATAGAAAGAACAACAATATATGTACGTTTCTTCCTTCTTTTTGTCTCTAGTTTTGTTTTTTGATTTTTTTCTAAGCCACAGTCTTTATGAGATTGAGATTGAGAAAGGAAAAAGAAAAAGAAAAACTAAAGCATCATGTAGGGATGAAAATAATAATAATACAATGTCTAACTTAGACATTTGAAAGAAGGAAGAAAGGAGCAAATATCTTTTAACTTTATTTATAGTGTTTTGTATTTTGATCAAAATAACATATCTAAAGTACAACAAACACACATGGCAGCCAAACATCCAGTTAAACAATCATCGTTATTATTCGTTGGAGCAGGTTGTTGGACATAAATAGGTTGTTGGGCGGGACGTTGTTGATAGTTATTTTGTTGTTGTTGTGGTGGTGGTGGAGCAGCAGCAGGTCTTGAATAAGCTTGTTGCTGGGGTGGTGCAGCAGCTGGCCTTGAATATTCCGGATAACCCATGATAACTAGTTTTTAGGCTATTTTGCTTTATATATATATGTGTGTGTGTGTATTCTTACTCTGTTAATATCTATATACATTTAAAAGGGATAATAATAGTATAAATAAAAAGCATTAACTGTCCTTTTTGTTTTTCTTTTTTTTTTTTAAAGTTTTTAAAAGCTAATCGAAAGTAAAAAGGTAAACAAAAAAGAAAGCAGCCGCTTAAATAGGCAGCAACTTTTGTTTATTTCTAGTCCGGACAATCCATAAATCAAGTGGAAATTTCGGACTTCAAATCAATAAATAAATCATAGAAAATAACAAAATAGTAAATGAGAGATACCTGCCTAAGGTTAAAGTTTATATAAAATCAAATAGCTATTAGTAATAATATATATAGATAGGTGTATATATATAAATAAAAGTATAAAAGTGTATGCCCTAAAATGAAAAAAAAAAAAATAAAATAAAACAAATATACACTATATAGGAATTTCTTAAACATATAAAAATATATTTTCAAAGGTGATAAATCATTAAAATCAAAATAATAAACCAATAGATAAAGCCATACACATGGCAGCTAAACAAGCAGTTATGCAATCTTCATTATTATGTGTAGGAGCTTGTTGTTGAACATATATAGGTTGCTGTGCCTGTTGATGTCCTTGGTGCTGATAGTATCCTTGCGGTTGGTATGATTGTCCTTGTGGTGGATATGAGTTTTGTTGCTGTTGAGTATAATTAGTTCTAACATTGTTGCTATTATGATTATGATGTTGCTGTGTAGTTGAGTAGTAACTTGGTGGTGGGGCGGCTGGCCTTTCCGTTGTACTTCCTTTATAATAATCTGCAGCAAGTGTGTCTTGGTTTTTACCTGAGGTACCCATAGTTTTTTGTTTGTTTTTTTTTTATTATTATAGTATGTTATTAGTAGTATTCTAATTATTTGACTGGTTTAAGCTATACGTTTCTTATAGAATATGCAACTAAGTAAAAGGGCACCTCCTATTTATTACGTAACTTTGATTATAAAGAAAAAAGGGAAAAATAAATGAATAAATAAATAAATCGTTCGAAAAATTGTTTTTTTTTTTAGTTCGGGATTGTTGCAATTCGGTTTAAATTTAAGCTTTTCTTTTTTTTTTTCTTTTTTCTTTTTTCTTTTTTCTTTTCCTTTTGCCTTTCCAGCTTTTTTCGTCTCATAGCAATATTTTTTTTTCCTAACTTGAATAAAAATAACTTTTCCCAATCAATCATACCAATAAGGATAACAAAAGCATTAAAAAAAAAAAAAATTAAATACGTATATTTATAAGAACTGTATAATGTTGAATAAGAAAAATATTAGAATTTTATCAATAACTGCATTGTTATTGGTGGTTATATACTTATTGTTATCCTCCTCGGTTACAAATTCTATAATCAACAACGGTGAAGCTGATGTTGCCAGGCAACAAGCAACTGGTAAAACAAAGACAAGTAAGAACTTGGTCAATTTGGAGAATGTTGAAGATCCAGAAAAAGTTCAACAAAAGTTTGAAGAACAACAAAAGGAACTTGATCATGAAGTAGAAGAGATTCAGAAATTAAAAGATCAATTAAAAACTCAAGAAGAAAGAATAGAAGAGTTAGAAGAATACACTCCTGGATCTACTACTGAAACGTCATATGATGCTAACACTGAATATAACCAGTTAATTTTAAAGTATCCAGTAATTATATTTTCAAAAAGCTACTGTCCATACTCTAAAAGTTTAAAGGAGTTGTTAGTTGGAAAAGGGGAATATATCTTTGATCCTAAACCACAAATCATTGAATTGGATTTAGTTGAACATGGTAGTGAATTGCAAGAAGTTGTTGGTAAATTAACCGGCAGAACAACAGTTCCTAATTTGATTATAAATGGAATTAGCAGGGGTGGGAATGATGAGATACAATTGTTAGAAAAAGAAGGAGGTTTATTTGATAAATTAAAAGAGTGGGGTGGTGTTGAAGTTCAAATCAGTAGCAGCGTTTCTAATGAGGCTGGTGTTAATAATATTTGAGTAGTTTAGTATTGTGAAACATGCGGGTAAGGAAACGAACGCTTAAAAAAAAAGAAAAGAAAAGAAATTAACAGAAAAAAGTTGTTTTTTTTTTTATTTTTTATATTTAAATATATATTTTTAGATTTGCTGACAAGATCTTTAACCGACTCAACGGACTTGTTACCTTTTACATATATATATAATATTACATATATATATGCATATGTAATTTTTTTTATTTTTTACTTTTTCACTCTTTTTTTTTTTTTACTCTTTTTTTTTTCTTCTTGTTATATCTTATGAACAATTTAACTATAATATTCTTTATTTCCAGCAAGTGAAAAAAAAAAAAAAAAACATATTATACACTAAAAAGTAAATAGCAACCATGCATAGTGGTACTTCATCCGTTAATAGGAAAAATAACCTCCTTCCATCTTTTCTACTCGTGTTTTTCATATATATTCCTTTTCTGTTCATTTGCACCACAAGAGTAATCCATGCAACACCAATTCGTTATAACAAAAGATTAACACCTGATCAGATAGAGGCCCAGGCTTTGTTAGATTCAGAAAATGAATTAGATATAGAGGATGTAGGTGTTCCTAAAAATGATGGGCCTGATAATAGTGGATTAAAGACCCTGAATTCGGAGGATGACTTTGTAAATAAGAATAATGATGCTGTCACCAATGAAGCTCTAGATGACCTTTACATTCATTTGGAAGGACGCTCTGATTGTTTCCAAGTTATATTGTTAAGTAAGCCAAAAACACAACAAGATACAGATGAGTATGCTTTGAGTGAAGAAAAACTAGCATTGATTAATAAATTAGCTGATAAGTTATACTACAGTAGAATACTTCTACCCGCACAGGTCGAAGCTAGTAATTCTAAACAGGGTCTACTAGATTATCTGTTTGATTTTGAAAAAAGCTATAATGAGGAAGAAACACAATCTGAAGAAGATTTGATGAGGCAGGCGCAATTAGATAGAGATTTGGAGGAAAATGATGGTATTGATAGAGACATGTTATTAAGAGTAGATGTACAAGATAGTAGCAATAGTAACACGGCTACTACAACTAATTTTAATATCGCTCGCTCTTCTTATATTACTTCGAGCGGCATGTGGGTATTGTTTCCGGATTTTGAATCAGCTAATGTTAAAAGTGGTTCAAATGAAAACGTTGCTTACTATGTTAAAGGGTTGAGAAATGGGAAATTATCTCTAACTCTGGATGTTCAAGAAGCTACTAGGGGATTTAATATCAAAAATGGGTGTATTCAATATTTAGGTACTGGTAATTTGGTTGTTCTCTATGAAAATGATGTTGATGAATATTATATTGTTTCGAGCACTATAAATGTTCATAGAAATGATAATAGGTTCACTGTAATTGATGAAGTTTGTTTAACCGCATTTGATTATGTGAATTATGAATTCATATTAGATTCTTGAAGGGTATAAGAATTGATGAATGGGAGGGTAATATATTTTATTTTGTTTTATTATTTCGTACGGTTTTTGTCTTGCGATGTCTTTTTATTTTTTTTTTCTTTTATTTTTTTTGGCTGTAAAAAAAAAAAGGACAGATGGAGGGAAAAGTGGAGTAAAACACAGTTTTAAATAGCGCGGATTGCAATCTCCATAAAAAAGTTAAAAATGGCATCAGTTGGAATTCTTTCCCCTTTTTTCCCATTTTTTTGGTTCTTCGTTTTGCCACTTTTCTTTATTATTACAAATCCATATAAATATATATAAACGGTTTGGTTTAATAATCACAATTCAATTCTATACCTCAACCCATCTTTTCTATCATAATAAATAAAATAAATTAAAATAAAATAAAAGGGAAGCCGTCCTTTCTCTTCCAAACAATGTCTGCTAAAAAAGGTGTTTCTAAACTATTTAAATCTCTGATCTACTCTAAGCATAGTGTGGAGGATTGTACTCAAGTGTTAAGCTTGCACTCATATTCTCCTGTTTTAACCCCTTCTTCTATTATTTTAAAAACATTGGCTTTCCCAATTAATCCAAGCGATATTAACCAATTGCAAGGTGTGTACCCATCAACACCGGAAAAAACATTGGATTACCAAACTGGCGATGTACCAAGTGCAATTGCAGGCAATGAAGGTGTATTTGAAATTGTAGATATACCTGCCAGTTCCACCAGTAAATTGAAAAAGGGTGACTGGGTCATTCCATTAAAGGCAAATTTTGGAACTTGGTCTACCTACCGCACTTGTACCGATCCAGATGATCTAATTAAAGTTAACGGTTTAGACTTGTACACAGCTGCTACCATTGGTGTTAATGGATGTACCGCATGGCAACTAATTCATAACCATATTTCAAAATGGAAAAATGATAATTCAGAATGGATTGTCACCAATGCGGGAACTTCCCAAGTTGCCAAATTAGTAACCCAAATTGCCTCTTTTTTGAAAATAAATACCTTAAGTGTAATTAGAGATCGTGATAATTTCGACCAAGTAGCTGACGTTTTGAAGAAAGAATATGGAGCTACACACGTTATTAGTGAATCTCAAAATATGGATAAAACCTATAACAAGGAAACCTTGCCCTCTATAATCGGTAAAAATCCAGATTTCAGATTGGCCTTAAATAGTGTTGGAGGCAAATCAAGTACTGCTATTGCTAGAAAATTAAAAAAAAACGGTGTTATGTTAACCTATGGTGGAATGAGTAAGCAGCCTGTTATTTTGCCAACTTCTTTATTGATCTTTAAAAACATTCAATGTCTAGGTTTTTGGGTCACTGAAAATGGTAAACAAAACCCTCAAAGTAAAGTCGATGCTATAGAAAAATTGCTTCCATTGTATACTGAAGGGATTATCAAATCACCAAAAAACGATTTAAATATCTTGGAATGGGACATTAGTGGTGGAATGACAGATGGTACAGCTTTACAATTAATCAAAGATGGGATTACTAAGAAGGGTAAAAAGAATTTAATAGTTTTGAAACATTGATCTATTTTCTTGAAAACATACAGATATATATGTATATATAATTGATAGCTTTATTTATTTATATACTTAACAAACAAACAAACAAACAAAAAAAAAAAAAAAAAAAATAATAATAAATAAAAAATCTAACATTGCTAATTCCCATCAATAATATGTTCTTTTTTTATATGTGCAACACATCCAACATAACCCAATAGCCAAAAATAGATAACCAGCAGCTTCGCCCTTGGTTACAACAATAACGTTAGTTGTATTGTTATTAAAGATCCATTCTACAATTGCAGTACACAAAATATTTCCCAAACATATCGTAGAGGCATAACCTGCAGATTCATACAAAGTTAACTGTATTATCGCAATGATAAATGGTAAATAGCCAAACAAAATAGAAAAAATCAATTTAGGATCCAGTAATATATGCGAGGGACTACTAATGTTGGCTGCACCAGTGTCAGCTGCATCTGATCCTGAGGTTGCAGACTTGATGCCTTGATTATAATGATATCTTATAAGCAGTAATAAACCTAAACTTATAAAATTTACCAAGCCTATAATACTTGCTTGTAATGATAATAATATATTCTGCCATATCTTCCTTACATGTCTAGAATGCATACTGCCTACAGTGCCGCCAGAACATGTACTAATAGAAGTGGTATGTGTCATCAGATCGTTATCGTTAGCACGCATTGGCAATGAAAATCGCTCTCTATCCCCATTATTAGAAATAAATATGGGCAAGCCATTGAAAATTCTTTTATTTTTCTTTTCCAAAACAACGATTTGCGGATAAATATATTTGAACCATATAACACAGCAAGGACCAATAGTCAAACATCCTAGCCCAGATATCAAACATCCTGCCAAACGATCGAAAACATATGGATCAATAGCATCATTCAAACTACCCGTTCCTTGTCCTTGTGACGTTATGATAACAACGCTGATTATGCAAAAACAGATACCTGCAAAATCCAACCATATCTGACGTAATGATGACGAAGGATTCGCTATAACAGAGGGACGGTGACTGCTACTATTGTTATTACGATTCACAGAAGATGTTTTCAATCTTGCGATGCCTGTAAAGGCAAATAACAAATTACAAATTTCAAAAACACTCAAGTTAGACATAATTGATAAATCGCTCAACGGAATTGAAGGTAGCGCAATAAAAATGCAATAGGTCGCAGCAGACATTAAAAGAGATATAGTCAGCGATCTTATAATTTGGAAACTATTCAAAATTGCAAACTTGCTTGGAGTTGTGACGGCATCTGGAGTATTCACATGATCTGTATCATTATTGTCACTAGTGCTGCTATTAATAGTAGTACTAGTATCATTATTACTAGTGTCGTTGTTATTAACATTACTACTATTACCGTTAATGGTGGTGGTGGTGGTGGCAGCAACAGCAACAATATTACTAGGACTATTACCGCCAGTATTGCTATTGGCAAAAACAACATCACCATTATTGTTTTTAACAAGATTTTCTTCGTTGTTCGTAACAGTCTCGCTCAGCTTACTATAATGATTGATTAACATATGCAAAGTTTCTCTACTTTTTCTATCAGTGGTTTTTGATAATTGCTCCTCCAGAGCACGAAGATGAGCAAAAGAAGCGCTATTGCCCAAAGAACTGCTTCCTTGTTCCAGAATTGGTAATTCTGAAGTTCTACTTTGATGTGCAGTTGTTGTTAAATTACCAGTATTGTTAAATATGGTCTCAGTATTAGCATTCGAAGCACTTAATCCGTCCTCTTCAATTATTTGTTCATCAATGTTATGTTCGTCACTATTTTCTCTACCCACGACTTCAGTTATCACAGCGGGCTGTGCATGCTCCATAGCAACATTGCTGTTAAGAGTGGCTGTATGAATATTAGCATATCTTTCGCTACTTTGCAAATCGTCTAATTGTTGTGGACTACCCTGTCTTGATAAAAATTCATTTTCCGATAAGTTCGAATTGGTATCCGTGATGGTAGTGCTGGAATCACTTCTGTTCCTTTTTTGGACATTTTTAAAAACTGGTATCCTGTGTAAATGCAAGCACAACATAAATTGAACGTTGGGGGAAATACGGTACTTTAAACAATTATATAATTGCATGATAGGAAAAATCAATAGCCAAGATGATTGGAATAGAAATGTCATGTATAAAGGGTCATGCAATACTTTTAACGGTTTTATATCATTAGCATGTAAAGGTTTGGTATTAGGATCCCCTGAAGCCACTTTGGAATTGATATTAGTAGTGACTGCAGCAGTACCCGTAGCATTTTTTTTTTCGACACTGATAGACGAAACATAACTTAAATAAAGTAGTTTAAGCATAAAAGCGTAGCTAAACACAGCTAAAAACCATAATAATCTTGATTTAAACATATTTGGCTTTGTAACTTTTTTTTTTTTTAAAATTTTTTTAAAAAAAATTTTTTTCTTTTTTTCCTAATGAAAACACCTGTTGTAGATGTGTACTTGGGCGTGTTAAAGCTTTGTGAGAAATATAGGATTATTTCCTAAAATAACTCTTGTTAGTATTGTCGTATGTTACTGATATTATGATATGTGATTTATGTCTTGCCGTTTTTTTATTTATGTTAAATTTTTTTTTTTTTTTTGGTAATTTTTTTCTTTCTTTCTTTCTTTCTCTCTCTTTTATAAAATAAAATTTTATTTTATTTTAATTTGTTTAAGTGGTATTATTTATCTATTTAAATAATTACACTTTCTCCTTCTTTATAAATTTTCTTATTTTTTTAATTACCAATAAAAATTCGTAATTAGCAATATAATTCTTGGCTATCTGGAAAAAAGGGTATTCTACGCGCATGTCTATGCATGGCGTATGTGAGTTTGGTGGTGGTATTTTATTTCCATTTTTTTTTCTTTAAACGGGAAAAATAAGGTAAATGTGTGGTGCGTGTTTCTCTGTGGAAGAAAAGATCCGTGTATTTATAAAGTATGATAAAAATACAAGCCTTAAAAAAGTATTGAAAAAATAACAAAAAATAAAAAAAAAAACGTTTATTTCCCACGGATTTCACTTTGCCACCATGAAAACTATCCGAACGCGTCAATGTCCGCTATCGGGTATAACAGGCACAAACGAATTATCCACAACCAATAATTTAATACCATGTTCTTTGCAAAGTTGGATTAACTCTTGCTGTTTCTTCTCCACCACTCCGCCTTGTGGTCCAGTATTGCTTTCTTTATTAACCATATACACAATCTTTTCAAAATAATCAATCGGTATGTTATCTTCAACTAGAAACACGTTATTAACACTCCTATATATGGTAATACCACCATCTTTCATCATTCTATGGAAATTTAAGTATATGAAAATTTCAGTATTATATCTCATACCGCTTATAACATACTTATCTTTTCCTATAATCCCTGGGCTTAAGTGGATATGGTTCCGATTCATTCTGCTTAACCCATAACAAGATTTCAATATTAAAATAATATTCTTTAAGGAAGTCCCATGGATCAAACTGTCGTACGGATAATCATTTATTTTAACCAAAATTTTATCGTTCTCTATGCTCTTTATCGAATGACCCTGTGTGGCCCTAATCTTGTATTCCTCTAATAAAATACCGTCGTCATTCTCAAGTCGTTCCAATTGAAACCTTTGCTTGTCATTTGTGGCTACGATTCTGATAATATCCTGTTTTGTGGCTTTATGGCTTTTTAATCTATTATGTTGTAAAAGCTCATTTAGTAAAACATATCCATCAGTTCCAATGTTTAATTGTTCTTTTATGGCGCCATGTCTTAATAAATATGATAATGCCTTTGATATCAATATGTCACGTTTCTTATTACTATCAGTCATCTTTTCTTTTCTTTTCTTTTTTCTTTTCTTTTCTTTTTTCTTTTTTTTTTTTTTTTCACTGTATAATATATATTTTTATCTCCTTTTTTGTGAGTATAATTTGCAATACTTTTGGGAGAAGAGGAGGAAATGTGCTTTACATTTTTCATATTTTTTTCTTTTTCAATAAAAAATAATAAATTTTTAAAAGGAAAAAGAAAAAATTTGAACATTCAGATGAAAAAATATTAGAAGTATACAATCTAGTGTTAAATCTCTTATTAAGAATCAAAAAAAAAAAAAAAAAAAAAAAAAAAAAAAAAAAATAACAAAATGTATTTACAAGGGGTACACACAAGTGTATCTATATTACGCTATTTATCCTTTCATTATTGGTTTTCAATATAATCATCACTGTTTATATAAATTCTTGCCACCACCACAACAACCACCTCCTTCAGCAGCTAGAGCTCTCTTGGTTTTTTTTATACTTTCGTTATCACCCAATTCGGTCTCCTTATGAATATTCAAATGATATCTAACTTTTCCACTGGTATCCTTATCCTTTTTTACACCTTGAACAATATTCCTTCTTAAAAATAAAGCAACATCATTCAAATGCTTGATTTGTTTCTCCACTGTTACTGGTTTTGGAATGTTTAAATCCTTAGGTGGATTCAACATTCCCTCTTTCATTTTTTTCCTAGATGCAACTAGCAACATCTTATCTGGACCAAAAGCGATTCTAGTGGCTCTTAAACCATTTCTATAGGCATTTAATGCTTGTCTTTTTAATTCCTGTGATAACATATCTGTAATTGAGGGTGTCTAGTTAAATTTTTCTAAAGTTAAATGGTCCTTGTCAGTTTAAAACAGTTAACGTAGTATGCACTTCACTTGATGGTAAAAACAAAATTCAACAACAGCCTCAGCTTTTGTTGTATAAGCTTATAGAAAATATATACATATTTGAAGAATAAAGATAAATTGCTGATATATAAAAAAAAAAAAGAAAAAAAGAAAAAGAAAAAAAAAATAAATCATTGTACCATAAAATTCATATCACTTTCAACGTGAATACAAACACATAGTAAAAATATTACTTATTAGTAAAATATGCCTGTTATGTCGAAAAGGGGAAAATATACTGTAAGGCCGGGTTAGTAAACCGGCTTAATATTTTATTACTTAAATCAAAACAAATGTGATAATTTGCTGCTTTTCCATCTACTTTTAATTAATAAAACTATAACTTATATTATTAACAACCAATTTCATAATAGAGTTATTTCTCGGCTGTTCCATTTATATCTTTGATTTGAGGTTGTCATTATAGTACACATTGATTATTTGAGGTATCTCGATCTGAAACATATTCTACCTCAAATAGGAGTGTCATCCTATTGTTATTACTGCGTTTCATATGAACTGTATTTATGGTAATCTTCCTTTTTCTTAACTTCAATAGCAAGCTCGTATGGCGCAGTGGTAGCGCAGCAGATTGCAAATCTGTTGGTCCTTAGTTCAAATCTGAGTGCGAGCTTTAATTTTTTATTTTTTTGGTCCTTACTCAAATGCAGTAATAACACTTCTACGTAATAATTCCTTGTAACAATTCCTTGTAGCAAATAATATTTAAGCTGAAAAAAAAAAGGTCAACACAGGGCGTTCCTCTCCTCTCCCCTCTACTAAAGGGATTATACCGCCAGCACCACTCACGACCCTTCTAATATCCAAAAGAATCCCAGAAACCTCATCATAAAAAGTTCTATCCACACCTCATACATCTAAATAAGACTCTTTTTTTTTTTTTAAAAACTATACATAAACTTTTTATTTTTAAAAAAAATTTTCGTCAATATACATCAAAGATATTAAAAGTAAAAAAATAAAATTATAAAAATATTAATACCCTCAATCATTAAAATAAAAACATAAATTAAACGAGAATAACCCATAATTGGTATCAACACCTTAAACTATATTAGCAACACTGAAATTCTCAATTTTTATCAATGCACGTGAACTTCCTTATCACAATCCTAAAAAAATAATAAGTTAATCTTGCAAATAAAAAAAAAAATGGATTTACAAAACAAATGGATTAATCCAAGCTAGACTCGGCACAACTTAATGTAATGCAAAAATTAGAAAGTTTAGGAAAAGGAAGTAAAACAGAAATAATAAAACTTCAATAAAATAAACGCGCTAAAAAAAACTCAGTTTATAGTGATCTTCTAACAACTAACCAAGTCAACAACTTCCAAGTAAACTGGCTTACATTGGTCACCAATGTTTTCATCGTACAAGTTGTAAAAGTCACCAGACAAACATTGGTAGAAAACATCTTCAGTACCAATAGCCAAATTACCTTCTGGAGTAATAGACCAACCATCAGCGTAAATGGCACCAGCTTGTGGTGGTGGGCCATCAAATTGGAATTGTCTGTTAGCAACGATAGAACCAATTCTACCCTTACCATCTCTCAAGACACTGTCCTTCAAAGTCATAGACAAAGTACCGTTGTTGAAACAGGATTCAGCAGTAACTGGGTCAGATGAAACAGCTTCATCGTTGGTAGAAGAAGCAGTGGAAGAAGCAGTGGAACTAGTAGAAGAGGTGACAGAAGCTGAACCAGAAGCAGTGGAAGCAGCAGCAGAGCTAGATGGGGCTAAAGTAGTGGTAGATCTAGTAGAGGCTTGGACTTGACCGTCAGTAATTTGAGAGGCAGCAGCGGCTGTAGATTTAGCAGTGGTGGTAGCAGCTTGAACTTGACCATCTGTGATTTGAGAAGCAGCGGCGGCAGTAGATTTAGCGGTAGTAGTGGTAGCTTGAACTTGACCATCGCTAATTTGAGAAACAGCAGCAGCAGTAGATTTAGCTGTAGTGGTAGCAGCTTGAACTTGACCATCAGTGATTTGGGAAACAGCAGCGGCTGTAGACTTAGCAGCAGTGGTGGTGGTAGTAGCGGCTTGAACTTGACCATCAGTGATTTGGGAAACAGCAGCGGCTGTAGACTTAGCAGCAGTGGTGGTGGTAGTAGCGGCTTGAACTTGACCATCAGTGATTTGAGAAACAGCAGCGGCAGTAGACTTAGCAGCTGATGTGGTGGTGGTGGTGGCTTGGACTTGACCATCACCAATTTGAGAAACAACAGCCAAAGTAGCTTGCAAGGTAGCTTTACCTGTAGAAGCTTGAACTTGGCCATCAGTTATTTGAGAGACAACAGCAATACTGGTCTTTTCAATAGAGGTGGTGGTGGTGGTAGCAGCTTGAACTTGACCATCGGTTATTTGGGAAACAGCAGCGGCTGTAGACTTAGCTGTAGTGGTGGTGGTGGTAGCAGCTTGAACTTGACCATCAGTTATTTGAGAAACGGCGGCAGCAGTAGATTTAGCTGTGGTGGTGGTGGTGGTAGCAGCTTGAACTTGACCATCAGTTATTTGAGAGACAGCAGCGGCTGTAGATTTAGCAGCTGTAGATTTAGCTGTGGTGGTGGTGGTGGTAGCAGCTTGAACTTGACCATCAGTTATTTGGGAAACAGCAGCGGCTGTAGACTTAGCTGTAGTGGTGGTAGTAGCAGCTTGAACTTGACCATCAGTTATTTGAGAGACAGCAGCGGCTGTAGATTTAGCAGCTGAAGTTGTAGCAGTAGTAGCTTGGATTTGGCCGTCGCCTATTTGAGAAACAGCTTGAACATCCCTCTTAGCCTTAGTAGAAGAAGTGGGCTTAGCTGAACTAGAACTAGCATAATAAGAGGCATAGGAACCTGTGGTAATTGGAACAACAGCAACCCCAAAAGTGGAGGCATAATCAGTAACACCACCGGTGTAGGTAGCATTTGGAGTTAAAGTGGACCAGTTGTCCTTGCTTGGAACATAAGCAGCCATAGAGCTGGCAGCTAAAGTAGCAATAATAGCAGAAACTTTGTATTGCATTATTTAAATTATGTAAAAATCTATAGTGAACGTGGGTTGTCTAAAATTAAAAAACCTATTTCTTGATTTCTTTGGTATTTTGAGATTATTTAATTTAAAATGGTTTAAAATTGGAAGACTGTTAAGTAAAACTTTTTGGATAAGAAAATTAAATATATTCTGAAAATTTTTAAAGTGGAGGCAAAAAAAAAAAGAAAAAAAATTATATAGGTTTCATCTTTATATACTCGTAAATTTTATTTTAACTATTTTTTTAGGGTGAATGAAATGTTAAAATTTTACCACAACATATATATTTTATTTTTTTTTTTCTTGAATGTTCTTGAAGTTTTTTTTAGATCCATATTGGTAAATTAATAATACTTTATTATACAAACTTTGTTAAGATTTTGTATTATTTTTTTTTTATTCATTTCTTTTTTTTTTTTTCTTTTTATTTACACTTATTTATTTATTTATTTATTTATTTATTTATGTTTATTTATTTTTATTGTTTGTTTGTTTGTTGTTTCTTTTTGTTTGTTAAACAAATTGTTATTGCTTTTTAACCATTTGCTAATTACCCATACAATTCGGTAAGATTTTACTGTGGGTCGCTGTACTTTTTTTTAGTCAACTCTTTTTTTTTTTCAAGGTGTGTTACTAAAAATAGATCGAGTTGTTTTTTTTTTTTTTTTCTTTTTTCAAAAAAATTGAAAAAGTGTAATATGAAACTATTAGAAATTATTTCCCAATATAGTAAAACCACTTATTTGTGGTTTCTAAATTTAGAATCTACAGGCTTAAAAACTCATTTTTTTACCTATTTTTTCCTAATAAGGAAATATAATCGGCATGTGTGGGATCAATTTTATATCTATGAGCTAATAATGTGTGTTTTTATAAGGGAATATAATACGTACTAAATATTGTATACACGCCTGCCTAAATCTTTAGATTTTTACTCCTTTTTTTTTTCTCTCCATCTTAGTTAGTACTTATTACGTTTTTTGAGTGAATATCTGAACCAAAAAAAAAAAAAAAAAATTAATAATAATAATTACCTAATTAATTGATTAATTAAATGTGTATTTATCATTTTTATGATCGTGCTGTTATCGTTGATAAATACTAATTAAGTTGTATTTACTTGTATTAGTAGCATGCACCAATAAACACACTTCTATTTACTATTGCTAAAAAAAAAAAAAAAAAAAAAAAAGGTAATTCGCTATTATGAACCACACTCGGTTATAAGGTGTGATCCTTACCCACCACAAAGGGTAATAATAATGAAGCTTATGTTTATAAGTAAACAAGTTATTACTCCATTTTGTACAGAATTATCCCATTTAACTATTAATTTCATCCCTGATGGTTTCCTACCATCAGATCATTTCTTTTGGTAATAAAAAGAAAGAATTTTTTTCTTCTGAATTTGATTTTGCGTTCTCCCCCCCCCCCCCCCCTTCTAGCAAAAAAAAATACAAAATCTTCCTCAAAAATAGGAAGGATCTAAAAAATAGGACATAAAAAAAAACACGAAAAATGCGTAAAAACTTTCGCTTACAAAATAGGAACGGTTGAAATGTCTAGTTTTTGTAACGAAAAAAAAGGCATTAATTGATTAATTATATTACTATTTTAGGAAAGTTAAATGTTATAGTTGCATAATGGAATCAAGACCCTAATTTTCGCGAAAACGCTTCGATTATTATAATCTTCTTCTACATAGACGATATAGAACAGTATTTACCATCCAAGTTTTTAAAGTCGGATTAAGCCATTAATAAACTTTTCTTTTTTTTTTTTTTTTTTTTTTAATACTTGGAGAAATAATTTTCTTTTATTTGGACCCGTATTAGTATAAAGATTTTGCCTCATAATTTATTGATTGACTATTTGTAGTACTAACTAAGCATTTATACACGTAAACCATCATTCATTTATTAAATAATACTAATTTATAAAAAAAAAAAAAAGAACTTGACAATGGTTTACCAAATTAACGTTTATCAAATAGAACTTTGCAATGCATGTATAAATCAGCCAAAAGTTATCAACTGTTTCGAGTTGTCTTTGTCTATATTTTTTTTTTTTTCTATTTGCTTTTTTTAGAATGACAAAAGAAAATGATCCCTAGATGTTTAATCTATGCATTCGTGCATTAGTAAGAGACTGATAATTTATAAAAAGATATCTTGATTATTATATAATCTCTATGTAAGAATGGCTAGCTTTATAATGTCTACAACAATGGTTCTACAAATATAAATGAACAATGCAAAGCACCTTGGATATTTAGGATCTTTTTATCACAAGTAATCCGGATACAAAAGAATGGTCGATTTCGCACTTTATCTGGCTGGAGCTGCATTAAAAGGTTAGATAACCTTAAAATTATGTTTATTTTCTTTTTAGAAAATATAAAGATATGAAGACGCGAAAAAAAAAAAAAAGAATAAAAAATAAAAAATCTGTAAAGGGAAATATAAATTAAAAATAGAAATAAAGATATACATCTAGATCAAACGCTGTACGTAAAAATACACAATAATTTTAAACATTGTTTATTTCTTTTTTTTTTTTTTTTTTTTTTTTTTTTTCTTTAAATGCATTTAAAAATCAATATATATTTTAAAAAAAAAAGTCAGCTTTTATATATAAACAAAGATGTTTTATATTAAGAAAAAAAAAAAAGAGAAAAAAACTTATATTTTGAACATTTTGAGATTCGTCCTTCCACCCCAATCAGAAATCACGTCACTTGCCACTGATTGATTTTCATGATAGTTTTCTTCAGTTACAACTCTGCATTCCTGAACATATCACTCATCATTGCTTGAATTATTTTGATTCTAAAGATGTGCAACTTCTGAACCTCAGGGAACCTAGGAGGTTAAAAGCACCGTACAAAACCCAAACAATTTCAAGTTGTAACCACAAAAGTCTAAACCACCTAGCGATTGATCAATTACGTTACCTTTTATTATTATTAACGTTTTAAGAGATAAATATAAACCTTTTGTATTACTTTGATTGTTTTACTTTTTTTTTTTTCATCAAGACCTTGCAGGGTGATTATTTTATTAATGATTAGAACATAATCATGATTCAAATTTTCTTTGTTTTGCCAAGATCGTGATCAATAAAAATATGAGACGCGAAAACAAAAAAAAAAAAAAATATACACATCATCCTCGCTCCTCTTTTGCATATACGATTTGGACGGGGGGCGAAGTTATTTACGGATTCTAATTGCGTTCAAAAAAGCCACAAATTTCGCCCAAATAAGGAGAGTTAGATTTCAGAACCGAAGAATAAAAGGGGAAGATATTATTTGTACAGATCCTTTGTTAAAAAAAATTTATTTTTTTTTTCTTACACTTAATCAACATTATTGTCAAAGTTCAATCAAAAAATAGTACAATTAAACCCAATCTCGTGATTTGAATACCATTTAAAAAAGGATTAAATTAAAACAGGGGGGAGGGGATTCAATTAAAATGCAAAGCAAAGCAAAGCATGAGATGCTCAGTTAATTGGACAATTACAATTTAAACTTTTTTGTTTAACTTAAACTAACACAAAATACTTTTAAAAAGGGGAAATGTGGTAAGTGAAATCGAATTAATATTCACTATCCAAATTTCAAAATAGCGTGGAAAAGTGGAAATTAAATTAAACTTTCCCCGTGTTTTAACCGACAAAAATGTTGAAAGAAACCAGTTTTTGTTCTGGTATGGATTCTTGCTCGAATGGGTTTTGGTTTTTCAACCAACTTATTCATTTTTGACTTCATGGTTGGAATAATGTAAGAAAAGTATAAACCCAAGAGTGCACAGGCGAATCTTGAAAAGAAATATGAACTGACATAACTTCATATCAGTTATTTTTCCATCAGCCTTGAAATCTTCGTAAGTTTTCTATATATATATATATATTACTTACTCTTAGGGTAAGTCATTATTTCACACATTATAGTGGCCGTAATTATCAAAAAAAAAAAAAAATTAATAAATAAATAACAAGCAACCCCCAAAAGCACAGCAACTATTAAAGTAATATCGAATTTATCGAGAATAGTAGGAGAGCAGCTTTTGTTTAAGAAACACTTAAAACATTATCTATATTAAGACTATTTTTATTTTGTGCAAAAATGAGCCATCTCCCTCGAAGAATTTATTGCTAAGAGCATTTTTATGTTGAATGCTTTAAGGATTCTTTTTTTTTTTTTTTTTTTTTTTTTTTCCATTTCACTATTTTACCCGTTTGGCGTTTTAAATGTATAAAGAAAAATGCTGTAATGTGCAATAAACGTGTTGTGTGATAAACGTGCTTTAAAAAAAAAAAAAGTTTTATTATTAGCAGCGTGATAATAGAGTTAAAAAAAGATCAAAACATAAAATAGCAATTATTTTAACACAACACAGCAGTAACAATTTCAGTTATTTCTGCTGTATACAAATAATAATTATTCTGACACCAGCATTTATCAAATAAAAGAAACTTTTTCTCTTTTTTTTAAGCAAAATAACCCTGCCTTGTTACATAGAAATGGTAATAAAATGCTTTTTTGTATATTTTCCGATGGTTTTCGTGATACTCTTTTTAATTTCTTTTCTTTTTTTTTTGGGAGTTTCAAATAAAATGTGTATGACAGCCATCTTCTACTTAAAATGACAGTAAAAAGCACATGAATATTTAATTAAAAAGGAAAAAAAAGGGAAGAAAAAAAAAGCCAGCAATAATAACAAAAAAAAAATAAAAATAAAAATAAAACTTTAATAGCGATGATACTAAAAATAAACACAAAAAAAGCCTTAATAAAATAGCTTTGTCTACGAGAAGTTTTATTGTAATAATGCTGAACTTCTATAATTAATTATCTAACTAAAAAAAAAAATTTTTTTTTTCATCCTTTGCTTGTCTTTCTGTCTTATGGAATCGCCTGAGAGAGATATGGAGAGTGCTAAAAATTAGCATTATATAGAAAGAAGAAGAAAATAAGATCCAGCCATTGTGGCTTAATTATCACCCACAAAGATATACTAATTGATTTATTTGTCACAGCAATTGACTGCTAAAGTTCAGCAAATAAAAAATTGTCTTTATTTTTTTCTAGATTAGTGCGATTTCGTCAAAGGTTTAGCGAAAAATAATAATAATTATTATTATTACTTTTCAATTTACATATTATCACCAGCAATATCAAAATAATAGGTCAAATTTAGTGAATAATATCGATAACCAACTTTTAGTAGAAAAAAGAAAAAAAAAAAAAAAAAAAAAAAAAAAAAAAAAGTATATAAGTGAGGATGGTTTTTACTCAATTGATAATTTAGATTGGTTTCTTTTTATCAAATATAATAAAAATATAAAAAACATCAAACAATCAAGTTAAAGTTATAACAAACAAAAACAACCAAACCAACAATCAAACTATTATATCAAAAATGCAATTCAAGAAAAACGCTATTACTGCCTCATTAGTCGCTACTTCCATGGCTGCCTATGTTCCAAGTGGAGACAATTGGACTACCTTGACTCCAACTGCTACTTACAGTGGTGGTATCTCTAATTATGCTTCTACCTTTGGTATCGCTGTTATTCCAATTACCACTGGTTCTTTGGCTGCCACTTCTACCTCTGCCTCTGTTGCTACTTCTTCTACTAAGGCTAAGAGAGATGTTCAAGCTATTTCCCAAATCGGTGATGGTCAAATCCAAGCTACTACTACTACCACACCTGCTGCTAAATCTACTGCCGCTGCTGTTTCTCAAATCGGTGACGGTCAAATCCAAGCTACTACTACTACCACCCCTGCTGCTAAATCTACTGCCGCTGCTGTTTCTCAAATCGGTGACGGTCAAATCCAAGCTACTACTACTACCACCCCTGCCGCTAAAGCTACTGCTGCCGCTGTTTCTCAAATCGGTGATGGTCAAATCCAAGCTACTACTACTACCACCCCTGCTGCTAAAGCTACTGCTGCCGCTGTTTCTCAAATCGGTGACGGTCAAATCCAAGCTACTACTACTACCACCCCTGCTGCTAAATCTACTGCCGCTGCTGTTTCCCAAATCGGTGATGGTCAAATCCAAGCTACCACTTTAACAACTAAAGCTAAATCTACTGCCGCCGCTGCTTCTCAAATAACTGACGGTCAAGTCCAAGCTACTACCAATACTAATACTGCTACAACTGAAACAACTGGTCCATCTAGTGCTTCATCCTTGACTACCTCTTTCACCTCATCTATTACCCCTACCGGTTCTACTACTACTTTAGCTCCAGCCACCACTACTGCTTCCAACTCTACTGACCCAGTTGAAGCCCAAGCTTGCAAAACCAACGGTACTTTGTCCATGACCTTGAACGATGGTATTTTAAAGGATTCTAAAGACAGAATCGGTTCTATTGTTGCTAACAGACAATTCCAATTCGACGGTCCACCACAAGCCGGTGCTATTTATGCTAAGGGTTGGTCTATTACTCAAGAAGGTAATTTGGCTATTGGTACTGAAGATGTTTTCTACCAATGTTTGTCTGGTGACTTTTACAACTTGTACGATGAACGTATTGGTGGCCAATGTAAGGCTGTCCATTTGGAAGTTATTGACTTGGTTTCTTGTTAGTTACTTTTATTTTCCTAAGTTTTTCTTTTTCTAGGGAGCATTGTACGTTAGTTCTTTTTTTATGATCTCTTTATTTTGATTAAAGGATTAGTTATCGTTTTTACTTTTTTTTTATATACATGGACTTTATAACAATTATATATATTTTATGTAATGGACACTCAACAATTACAATTTTAAAATTTTATTCAATATCTTTTTTTGTCGCTATAAAACTTGACTACATGCCTCTTGGACTTGATTAACAGTTTGTAAAAGATAGGGTTAAAAAAATTCACATCGAGTTTCGGAGAAAAAAAAGGTTTTTTCTTTATTTTTTTTTTTTTTTTTTTTTTTTTGTGTTTGACATGTGTGCATCTTTTTTTTTTTTTTTTTTGCTGTAAAACAAATATTATTATAAAATTGTATCGCATAACTAAATATATAAATGAAAAAAAAAAAAAAAAGAGAAAAAGAGGTGAAGGGAACATAAAAACATACGAAAAATATTGATAACAACATGGGTACCGAGTTGGACCCAACAACATATTATTCATTGCTAGGTTTAGAAAGTAAAAGTTCGGAAGCAGAAATAAGAAAATCATATATCAAATTGGCCAGGAAATTGCATCCAGATAAATCAAGATCGCAGCATGATGAAAACATATTTAAATTGGTTACACATGCCCATTCTATATTAATAGATGTAACTCAAAGAAGGTTGTATGATTTTGAGTTAAAGAAAAAGGGATTATATTATTATAACTCGGAAATTTATTCATCCAGTAAAGTTGGTTATAAAATAACGTCTGAAAAAAAAAAAAAAAAAACAAAAATCGAACTTCCACCACGATAAATTTGGATAATAAATTTAAAGAGCCTAGAAGAAACAATGCTTATGACCAACAGCCATATGGCTTTGGTTTGGAATCTTGTAATAAGCCCAACCCGAAAGATGATATAAAAAAAAGTGAGAAATTAGAAATACCTATATTTAAAGAATTTAGAAAGCAGCAAGTAAAACAGGAAGTCTCTAAGACTGAAAAATTGGAGGAGGAAAAACCAGCACATATACAACGAAACAGTGACTATTCGCCTAATACCGGAGTTGGCACTGGGAAACGAGAGATTCCGAATACTGAAGAAATGTCTGAATATGGTGTACTTAAAAATGGAGCCAAAAAAATCAAGATTAACAAAGAAAGGATGGACAATGTATCAACTTTAAATGGCATAAAACAAAATGGAAATCATACACCTTTAAAAGAGGATCTTGATCGGACATTTATTGCACATCGTTCACCTGCAGAAACTGCTGTAGAATATGATAAACAAAATCAGATTGCGGGCACAACTGAAAACCATAATATCAACAGCGGTAACAATGATAGACATATTAACCTGAGTGATATGGCTAAACAGTTGCCTGATGAAGAGAAAAATTATGACATGCGTAGAGTCGCTGAAGCTTTAAATTTATATCCAAATAAAAAACAAAAAGTGGAAGAAACCCATTCTAGGTTTTCTTCAGAGAGGTCTTTTGATATTTTATCACAACCTGTTAATAAACCCTTGCCAAAATATTACAAACCTAAAATTCTAAATTTAGCAACCATGAATGTAATACCTTTGGAAAGCATTGTTTCTAGGATTCCAGCCAAACCTGTTAAACCCATGCATAGAAGTATGGAAAGCCTAGAGAATTATAAGATGGCTGTACAATCTTATATTTTAACATTAAGCATATTAAGATTTGATCTTAGTTGTATTTTGCAACAGAGAATCCAACATGATAAAGAATATTTGGAAAATGGTACTATATTACGTATAGAAAACACTTCGCTTTATTTTAATGTGAAAAGTTACGATTCAAAGATATGTAGCTTACTAACGGAGTTGAATAATATGGAAATGAGAGTATTGGAAGAATTTCATTCCGTTCTTCAGGTACCGACAATATAATAACAGAAGTTTTTTTTTTTTTTTTTATTTTTTATTTTTGTTTCCCTGATTAGTTTAGTTTGGTTTGTAAAATATTTTTTTTAATATAAATGATTATTTACATTAATTATGCAATCCATATCTTGGAATTTATATATTGACACACATATGTGCTTGTATAATAAAGCCTCTGCTACAAAAAAAAAAAAAAAAAAAAAAATAACTTTCGGGTCGAGCACGTGAACAATTAGATTTTATTTCAGTTTTTGAATAGTAAGAAAAAAAGAAAAGAAAAAAGAAAAGAAAAAAAAAAAATAGCTTTTACGTTATTTATTAAAGATTTTATTTATCTTTTTGACCTTTACTGTTTTATGTCAAACTTTCTTATTTTTTCCCTCAAAAGAAAAAGAAAAAGAAAAAAAAAAACAAAAAACAAAACAAAACGGAAAAAGGATCTATTAATCTATATCATCCACATACCTTTGTTATTACCAATTGAGAAAGCTTACCAAATCAGATTCATAGGTAAACAAAATGTGGAGTAAACACAGATTAATACTTATCATACTTGGCGTACTTTTCCACTTATTCTACTTATGGTCGATTTTTGATATTTATTTTGTTTCTCCGCTAGTTCATGGCATGAAACATTATCCAAGTGCCCCAAATGCACCAGCAAAACGTCTATTTTTAATTGTAGGTGATGGTTTACGTGCAGATACCACTTTTGAAAAAATTAACTACCCAAATATGAGAGATTCCCAATATTTAGCGCCATTTATTAGATCAATTGCGTTAAACAATGGCACTTGGGGTATTTCTCATACAAGAATGCCAACGGAATCTAGGCCAGGGCATGTTGCTATGATTGCTGGTTTTTATGAAGATGTTAGCGCAGTCACCAAAGGTTGGAAGGAAAATCCAGTCGATTTTGACAGTGTTTTCAACCAATCAACTCACACATATTCGTTTGGGTCCCCAGATATTCTACCGATGTTCAAAGAAGGTGCAAGTGGTCCAAATAAAGTTGATGCATGGATGTATGGACATGAGTTTGAGGATTTCACCCAATCCTCAATTGAATTAGATGCTTATGTTTTCAGAAATTTATACCAATTATTTGACAATTCCACCAAAAATGCAAGTTTGAACAAAGAAATCCACCAAAATGGTAACGTTTTCTTTTTGCATTTATTAGGTTGTGATACCGCAGGTCATACAGCTAGACCTTATTCTAAGGAATATTATGACAATGTTAAATATATTGATACACAAATTTCACAATTAGTTTCAAGAGTACGCGATTTTTTCAAGGACGACGATACTGCCTTTGTTTTTACCGCTGATCATGGCATGAGTGCTTTTGGTTCACATGGTGATGGGCACCCAAACAATACAAGGACACCTTTGGTGGCTTGGGGGTCCGGTGTAAGTGGGCCGGTTGTTAATAAACATCCAGAACTGGCTTTATCAGATAGTTATACGGGCAGCTGGGAATTACATAGTGTGGAAAGGCATGATGTCAATCAGGCAGATATCACTGCTTTAATGTCTTATTTAATTGGCACAAACTTTCCAAGCAATTCTGTTGGTGAGTTACCTTTGCCTTATCTAGACGCTAGCGATGATATCAAGTTGCATTCTCTGTATAACAATGCACGTGAAATTTTAGAGCAATACATTGTAAAAGAAAAAGAGGTTATTGGATCCCAATTTGTTTATAAGGAGTATTATAAATTTGCCAAAAAACATTATACTGAGTATTTGAAAGAAATCGAAGCACTTATTGCCAATGCTGAAGACAGCCTTGAAACCATTAAATTGACTGAAGAACTTATGAAAGTTACACTAGAAGGTTTGAACTATTTGACCACATACAATTGGAGGTTCATTAGAACGATAGTTACTTTGGGTTTTATTGGTTGGATTGTTTATTCTTTCATCATTTTTTTAAGATTATTCATTTTATCTAAGAGATACGAAGATGGTATATCTAAATCGACTTTTACAATTTTCACAGTATTGTCGATGCTATTAAATTATATTTTGTACTACCAAAGATCGCCCTTCAACTTCTACATGTATTTGTTGTTTCCAATTATTTTTTGGAGTAGGATTTTTTCTGAAAGAAAAATTTTAATCGATGGCGTAAAAGAATTTTTGAAAGGGTTATCTGTTTTTAAAAAAACCATAATATTGTTGTCCATTTTAGGTTTTTATGAAGGCATTGTTTATGGATTCAGTCAACGCTGGGTTTTCACGTTGATTTTTATTATTCTGGCCTTTTATCCAATCACGTGTGGTATATATAACACTAAAACCAATTTGTTATGGATTTATACAAGTGTATGCTTATCTATTTTTACGTTGCTTGACGCCGTCAAAATTGAAAATTTAAATCAAATCCTAGTATCTGGTATGTTGATTTTGGTTAGTGCAAGTTACGGATTATATTCGGTTCGTAACTTGGTTAACGATTACACTTTTTGTGTAATTGGGATGCAAATTTCTTTGGTGGTTGTCATGCTACTTATCACAAATGAAATTGTTATTTCATTACAATTAAAAGAAGGTTTGCCCTTTGATAAACAAATCGCTGCATGGGGTACTTTCATTATTTCTCTAATTTTTTTCCCATTTTTGCATTATATTAAACCCTGTAACAACTACAAAGTTAGAATGTTAATTATTTATGTAACATTTGCACCAGCTTTTATTATTTTGACTATTTCGTTTGAAACATTTTTCTACTTTTTTTTCTCAATGTATTTGTTTCAATGGATTGAGATTGAAACTAAGATTATGCAACTCACTTCTAAAAGTAATGCTTCGCATGTCAATTATTTACAGTTGTTGAGAGTCAGTGTTATTGGATTTTTCCTATTGCAAATAGCATTTTTTGGCACTGGAAATGTAGCATCAATATCATCATTTTCCTTGGATTCCGTTTTCCGATTAATGCCAATTTTTAATCCATTTTCCATGGGGGCTTTACTAATGCTGAAGCTATTGGTTCCATATATTTTATTATCTGCTGCGTTGGGCATATTAAACTTGAAATTACATATTAGAGATTACACCATTTCTTCTTTGATTATATCTACTAGTGATATACTATCATTAAACTTCTTTTATCTTTTGAAAACAGAAGGTAGTTGGTTGGATATTGGGGTTACTATATCTAATTATTGTTTAGCTATTTTATCATCGCTATTTATGATTATAGTCGAAATTATTAGTCATTATTTACTTAAGCATGTAGAAATTCCAAAGGATGAAGCTATATCAAACGTAATTGAAAAAACTGTTTCTGGCGATAATAAGAAAAAGAAAAAGAAAAACAATTCAAAGAAAACAACCAAAGGGGATTAATTAAAAAAGTTTTGAAAATATCTAGTTTTTTTATTTATATATATGTAATTTTTTTTTTGTAATTTTATGGTAAGAGTTGTTACTGATGAGATTTTTTTATTATAAAATCGTTATGGTATATTCATTGAAAAAGAAAGGGTTTTGCTATTTACTTTTAATTTTAATTTTAATTTTAATTTTTTTTTTTCTTTGGAAAACGCCAAGATAAACTAACAAATTCTAAGGATAACAAATATTATCATGAAATTTGACTTTTTATATTTGTGAGTATATTTAAAATAGTGGTCTAAAACTATCATTAATCTTAACCTGTGTGTAAAATAGCCGTTTGATTAATAAGCTTTGGTTCCTCAGTCCAGCCTGTACCATTTCCGTTTTTATTACGGACTATTAGATTTTTAATCCTATGTAATATGTTATTTTTCAAGTTAGTAATTTTTTAAATTAGTAATTAAGCATTTACTAGACTAAAGTATAAAAATTTAAAAGAAAAAGTAAACAAAATAAATAAACGGACATATAATAATGGAACTGAAGGGATTATTGCTACTTCGGACTTTATTATTTATTTTTCGTTTATCAAAAAAAAAAAAAAAAAAAAAAAAAAAAAAAAAAGGGTGACAGATAAGGAAAATTTTAACAAGGAAAAAACATAAATCACAATGACCGAAAATGGCAATAGTATTATTATCATTATGGTTATTATTATGATGATTATTAAAAACGAATATAATTTTAATACCTTTTTTTTTTTTTTTTTTAAAATATATTTAAAACTTCATTTATTAAAATTTCCGATCGAATAAATTAAAAATCTTAAGTCAGATCAACATCATTTATATAACTAAAGAACAATTATTACACATAATTTGTACGTTTTTGATAAAATAATTGCTACGAAAAAAGAAAAAAACAAAAAAAAAAAAACAAATAACAACGTGGTTAAAAAAAAAAAAAAATGCCAGATATTATTTGTAACAAATCAAATATTTCGCCATCTAAAAATGACCCCAAAACTATTCCTTATATTGATGTTCCAACTGCTGAAGAATTTACTAACGAAGGTCTAGAATATGTTACAGAACATACGATAGAAACAATATTTTCTGCCTCAGCGTCAAATCAAGAAATTCACCCAAAAACTAATACTGTTACTTCTTCAAATGATAGCTGTGCTAAATATTTAAGAAAAGATTCATGCTCTAGCTCAATAGCCATTGAAGAAGACAGAGAAGACGAAGAAGAAGATGAAGATGAAGATGAAGATGAAAGAAATAGTCCATATTTCAGATGGTATACAGAAAACTTAAAATTACATTCTGAATTCAAGTGGTATCAAAGACCAACAACATCAATGTTGTATTTTTTGTTAGCACTGGAAATTTTAACTAATTTCATTACATTAAGCCCAACTATTATACTTTTGACCGAGAAAATTTGCGACAACATTCATAAAGATTCTACAACAGAAATATGCGACGAAAGCATTGCCCAAAAGGAACTATCACAGATACAGGCAATTGGTACAATATTAACAGGGGTCATTGGATTTTTAGTTTCAGGAAAAATGGGCGAATTAAGTGATCGATATGGTAGAATATTTATTTTTAGAATAATTGCTGTATTCGGTGTGTTACAACCTTTATTGTCTATATTATTTTTTCAACCATGGGTTAAATACAACAGATATGCAGCTATAATTGCCACATCAATTGGGTACTTTGCTGGCGGCATACATGCACTAATTGCCAATAGTAATAGCTATATAAGTGATATTGTCCCACCCAAGGAAAGGACAATTGCTATAAGTATTTTGATGAGTATTATTTATGGTTCAATTGGTGCTGGTCCATTATTAGGCTCAACACTAATTAAAATCTCTGGTAACAATAATATGATGTCATTTTATGCTAGTTTATTATTTGGTGCCATTTTTTTGATATTTGTTCAATTTTTTGTCAAAGAAAGTAGACACCATGAAGCCAGAAGATTATCGCAACATGAATATGAGGAAAACATTGCAAGTAAAGGTATAAAGACACAGCATAACCTAATATTTCGCAACAGTACAAGTGCTAATATCACCCCTTTTAAAGAAAGAATCAAACAATTATTTAGTATATTCAGTCCATTAAAAAGATTATGGATACCTAGGACTTGTGCCGGTTCATTAATTCCCAGGTATAATGTTTTGTTGCTAATGATTATAGATGTTTTGTTTCTCTTTAGCACCGTTGCAGTGACTCCTGTGATAGTTTTATACAGTATCTATACTTATCATTGGGATAGTGTTAAATTGGGTTATTTCATTAGTATTGTTGGTTTAGGTAGAGCTTTAATTCTATTGTTTTTTGCTCCTTTTTTGATTAAATTTTTAAGAGATAAGTTGAAATTCAGTATTTTAACCAATTCTATTGATACAATTGATAAAATATGTATAGTTTGCTCAAGTGTATTTTTGATTTTATCTATAACCGCTTTATTGGTGATTAAAAGTGAAATTGGTGTATTTTTATACGCATTTTTACAGGTTTTCAGTGCTATGATTTCCCCAACAATTCAAGCCATTATATTGAAATATTCTTCGAAAAAACATAGCGGTGGCGTATTTGGTGCAATTGCGTTAGTGAGACATCTAGATACTCTAATTGGTCCACCTATTTTCTTAAAAATTTATGCTTTGACTATTGATAAGAACCCTATTTTTTTTATTTATTTACCATTTGCCTTTTCCATCTTATTATTTGCTCTAACTTTATTTTTGAAAATTGTCTACGATCCTGCTTTACTAAGACGTCCATCTCAAGTTGCATTGCTTTCTAGCGGTACCGACAACTATAGTACGGATGCTAATATTAATTTTGGTGGCACTGGTCGGATAAACATCAATCACGGCTCCAATAACTTCCAAACCGACTATGGTAGCACTGCTAGTAACAAGAAGACAACTTCTTCAAATGGAGACTATCCTTCAATAATGGCAAGAAGACCATCTGTATTGAATAGTAGTGATTAGCAAGGTTGGTATAATCCTAATATTTTTATTATTCGTTTATGTTAATATTTATTTTTCGGTCACTATATTGGTTATATGTTTAGATTATTATTAATTTTTTTTTTTTTTTTTTTTTTGGTTCTTTATTTATAAGCTCGGTCATTTAATTATTTATTTGTATTTATTATAGCAAATAATATCCAAAATTCAGAGCAGAGAATTATCAATTTTTTTTTTTTTTCCCCCTTTCCTTTTCTTCCTGTGCTCCGCCTCTTCTTGATATTATTAAATTTGAATTTGCTCAAGAACATCAAGAACAACAAATATTTGCAAATCACTCAGAATGATATCACAAAATTGGAAAAATTTACATTAAAAAGCAAGATTATGCCTTTTTTTTTCTTCCTTTTTTTTCTTCCTTTTTTTTTCTTTAGAAATCATGCCCTCAAGATACTAACCGTTTTTCCTTTTCTTTTATTGTCAATGATACCGTTGCACATTTTTAGTGCTAAAATTATTCAATCCCATCTATTTCAAGAATTCGTGCTAATATCTATTATATGTATATAGAACCTGCTGAGTAATTTAGCTACCTAACAATATTAACATCTTAATGCGATACCTCCCCTCTTTCTTTTCAATTTTTTGAGCTAATTTATTTCAACTTGCTTCCATTTCCCTTTTTTTTTTTTTTTTTTTTTTTTTTTTTCTTTTAATAAGAACAAAAGACTAAAGGATGAAAAAAATGTTAAGTTTATATAAGGGCTGAATGTGATTGTTTATATCTTCACATTTTGTCTAGTTAGCAAAATCTTTTTTTTCTTTTTTTTTTTTTTTTTTTTATATCAAATCACTTATTATTAAAAATGTGGATAGGGAAGGAGATGAGAATAATTATTTGTAAATTTGGTTAAAACTATAAAGTACCACCTTATAATTCTGCATACACAAGGATAAATAAAAATAAAGCTCATTTAACATGTCTCAGAATCTTAACAAACCAGCAGCACCACTGTTGAATGAGCACCAACGTTATTACACGAATGAAGAATTAGATTATGAAACAGAACAGGATGCAGAAGATATTTTGGACTATACAAATGGTTCTGAAGAGAATAGCGAGGATGATACCCAAGAACGGTGGATTAATGAAACTTTAGCCAATGCACTCACTTTAAAATGGCACAGAAGACCATCTAAATATAAATTATATTTTTTGATAGCAACTCAATCAATTTCTTCGAGTTTACTAATTGGCCCAACAACTATTTTGTTATTATCTAAAATATGTAAATCCGTATCTACAACTACTGAAGGTTGTAAAACAAACTTTGAAGCCCAAAAAATATTGTCCGAGGTTCAATCTTACCAATATATTATCAATGGGATTCTAGGGTTTACACTATCTGGTAAATTCGGTGAACTAAGTGATCGATATGGGAGAACATTTGTTTTTAAAGTGTTCAGTGTTGTTAACACAGTTCATATTTTTTTATTAATTTTTTTTTTTCAACCAGGTAATGATTTCAGTAAATGGGAAAGCATTATCTGCTTATGTAGCGGCTCAATGGCTGGCGGTATTATGTCCTTAATTGCCAATGGAAATAGCTATTTGAGTGATATTATTCCAGCACAAAAGCGTACTGTTGCAATTAGTCTACTAATGAGTATAGTTTACGGTGGTTTGGGACTTGGCCCCTTTTTAGGGTCTATTCTTGTTAAGTATTATCCCTGTACAACAAATAGTAATAATGATGGTAACTTGGCTCCTTTTTATTTTTCGTTTATTTTAAGGGTATTTTCTTTGATTTTGTGTTTTTTCTACATGGGAGAAACTAGACATCAGGAGGCCATGCTTTTGTCTCAACAAGAATATTTAATAGCACATAAAAATATCGATGCAAATCGAATTAAATACTTTAAAACTAAGTTTTTAAGTATGTTTACAGGTGTGCTAAAAATATGGCAGGTCAATGGTAGCGAAACCGACATTATTATTCCTCATACAAATAATAGGAATGACAAATCAAGGGCTCGTATTAATGTTTTAATATTATTAGTTATAGATTTATTGCATATGGGTATTACTGTGGGTTGTACGCCCGTTTTAATTCAATACAGTATTTTAAAGTATGGGTTTGATGGTGTACAAATTGGGTACACTATAAGTATCCATGGGTTGGGCAAAGCCATAGTTTTATTACTATTAACACCGATTTTTATGGGGTTTTTACAAAAACGTACCAATAAAATGTTTTACGTTCCTAAACAATCAATTGATTCAAATGAAAAGATTTGTATAATAACTTCGTTAGCTTTCATGGTATCGTCTATAATTTCCATTTTTGTGGTGCATAACGAATTTGCTATATATTTAAGTGCTGTTTTGCAAAGTTTAAGTGCTATGATTTCGCCAACCATTCAAAGTGTTATCATTAAATATTTTCACACCCAATATACTGGTCAGATTTTCGGTGCCATAGCTTTATTGAGGCATTTGGATATGCTTATTATGCCTTCGTTCTTCTTGCAGGTTTATTCTCATACAGTTGATGATAATCCAATAACTGTGTTTTACATTCCATTGTTTCTTGGTATTTTGGCTATTTTACTAACACCGTTTTTAACACCTACAGATCGTAATGACGACGTTAACATGGGTAATAACAAACATGGTTCTATAACTAATTCGTATGTAGCTACCTGTGAACAATCTACTTTTAATTTATTGACTGAAACTAATACTTCACACAAAGATAGTTGTATTGTTCGCAGTAATAATTCCAATAGGGCTAGTGGAATGGTATATAATTCCTTATGACCCATAAAATCAAAATGTTACTAGTCCAACTTATCCAAACGCTGTTAACGGAGTATTTCGACTGCCTATATAACACGCAGACACGCACACACAAACATATTGTAGCGTTTACAGACGCGAGGTTTTAGAATGTAAACTAAGGTAATAGAAAAATTTGCTCATTAACAGTCCAATTTTTGAACTTTTGAGCGTTTAATAATAATATACATGTAACTATACCAAATTTCTCGAAGAGTTGTTATTATTTATGTACTAATTTTCTTAAACTGAGATTAAACTCACAAAATGAGCAAATTTTTCTTTTTTTTCTTAGTTTTTTTTTTTTTTTTCCTTTTTTTTTTCTTCCTTTTTCCTTTTTTTTTTTTTTCTTTTTGCATAAATGTTGTAATTTATTCTATTTGTCTTTAACAGAACTGTTTTATTCGATCAAATCCCGTTTGTAAATGATTTATACATAGACATAATAAGGTGTTCAAATGCAAAGAAGCGAGGAAGAGGAAATATTAATCCATTATATATTTCCTGTTTATAGTCAATATCTATGGGATACCACATCAATAAACAGCAACCAATAAATTATAGATTTTGATCAATTTACTCACAAGAATGAGAAACTCTTTGGATAGTGGAGAAATAACAACAGTTACAGATTCTGCTAATAATGATTTTCAGTATTTTTCAGAGTTACAAGAAAGTATGGATATCACGCTTATGAATGAATCCAAAAGTTCTATAACGCCAGAACAACAGCAACATCTATTTCAGGAGGAAAAAAAATCAAAAATTGGATCCCCAGAAATACCATCTGATAACATTAACTTATCCAACACATTTCTTGGGGATATGATAATACCTTGTAGGCCACAGAACATCACACAGGAAGACGATGAAGAAAATGAGGAATATGTTCAAACATTGCACGAATTGCAAAACAAATGGTTTGAAGATTCGCAGAGAACGTTTGCTAATATAAGCTGGTATAAAAGACCAAGTCTTTCATTCTTATATTTTATAATAGCATTATATCTCTTATCATCTACAATAACCATGGGTCCCCTTTTGATGTTAACGCAGGATAAGATATGCGAAGGTATTAAAAGCAGCGAGACAGTCAATGCTTTAAACAATATCCCCAGTTTGGAAGATAATGCAGTCAGTATGGCAAAGAGAATGGGAATGACAATGCCGGCACCTGAGGATGGCATGGCTTCCTACTGTGACCCAACACTTTTACAAAAATCACTATCTAATTTACAAACTAGCCTATCTATAGTATCAGGGATTTTAGGGTTTGTACTAAGTGGGAAATATGGTCAATGGAGCGATAAATATGGAAGAGTTTTCGTATTTAAAATTTTTAGCTTAATTAATTTACTACACGTGATAGTTTTAATATTTTATTTCCAAGACAAGATTTATAGTGGCAGTAACCGGGAACTGATGTTTTTTGTTTTAGCTATTGGGAGCCTGAGTGGTGGTGTGATGTCGCTAATAGCGATAGGGAATGGTTATATTAATGATATTGTAATGCCACATATTAGAACGATATCAATAAGTCTTTTGATGAGCATTGTGTATGGTATCTTGGGAGTAGGTCCGTTATTAGGTTCATTTATCGTTAAATTTATATCACACGGAAATAACTTGGTTCCATTATATTTTTCACTAGGAATTGGAATTTTAAGTACATTACTAACTTATTTTTTCATGTATGAATCGAGACACCCGCATGCGATGGAATTTTCCAAGTTGAGACATGACCAACAAAGCAACAATGTTGCGACAGGGGGAACTGATAGCAATTTTGTCAAAATTTTTTTTTATAGATGCTATTACAGAATATTCGTTATTGGGTTTTTAAGTCCATTAAAAAAATTATGGGTATCCGGTGCTAAACACAAGGATTCTTCAGTATCACAAATTAATGTAATATGTCTAATTATTATTGATATACTTTCTATGGCAAATACAGTTGGTATTGGAAATGTTATGATTTTGTACAGTATGTTGACCTTTAATTGGGATAGTGTCAAAATTGGATACTTAATGAGTTTAGGTGGGTTTGGTAGAGTCTTTGTTTTGTTAATAATTGGTCCAATGATAATTAAGTTTTTAGAGCTAAAAGTAAAATTTCCTATACTTACTACTTCAGTTGATAGAATCGATAAAGTTTGTCTTACAATTTCACTAGTTTTTGTGTTACTTTCTACGTCAGTAGTGCTTATAATTAATAAAGAATACGGAATATATTTAGGTTGCGCTTTACAAAGCTTGAGTGGTATGATATCTCCAACAATTCAAGGCAGTATTATTAAATATGGGAATAACTTAGAAGCTGGTGAAATGTTTGCTGCAATAGCTTTAATTAGGCATTTATCAATGTTGCTGTTACCTACTTTTTTTTTACAAATTTATTCACACACGGTTGATTTTTGTCCTAAATTTTTCATGTTTATTTCTTTATTGGGATCTATTGTTACATTAATTATTTGTTTAATTTTTTTGAAGGCACGTGTGGCTGAAGATGATGAAGTTTAATATAAAACGGGATGGTGTTATTAACAAATAAACGATTTAGACTTTTTTTTTTTTTCCGATAGAGGAGAAATATTAAGTACGGATTTAAGATGCAGCAGAAGATATCAACGAAAGAGCTTCGCTTATTAATTTTTAGTATTTCTAGGATACTGAAACATGTCTTTTTCTTACAAAAAAAAAAAAAAGAAAAACAATTCTCCTGAGTCAATTTCTTTCGGGATTGCTTTGAACGTTATTATATTTAGATATATCGTGTACTTTTTTTTATAAGGACAATTAAGAATTTACCCTAAATGTTGCTGTGTGGTATATATTTTTTGTTTTTGTTTTTGTTTTTATTAAAAAGCAACGGTTAATTATATTACCGTATGTGCAAAATAAACACCAAGTCCGAGACCCAAACTGTAGAAACCGAAATATGAATAAATAAGCGGTCTTGTCCTTGATTCTCACAACAATTCTTTTCCCACCTGACTGCTTCTCCGTCTTTTGTTATGCCACGTGCAAATTGTAAAGACGAATGAATTATTTTCGGATAATTCTACAATTAGACGAGGAATAACTTACCGTTGACGCAATTAAAAATTATCCTTAAAAGTTTTTTTTTTTTTTTTTTTTTTATTATAGAAAAAGGAGTTTAATTGACATTGCTTATAGATAACCCAAACATTTTGTGCATTAGATTAAAAAAAAAAAAAAAAAAAAAAAAAAAAAATTATTTGGTAATTTAATAATAATAACGTCAATTTTTAACTTCAATTATAAAATATTTTTCTACGTGCTATTAAAAAGCCATAACCGCATTTATAAAAATATTGCAAAAGAACCTTTTCCCCCTCACTTTTCATCCTTTCAAATTTAAAAAAAAAAAAAATTATTCATATACAGAAAAATAAAAAAAAAAAACAAAAATAGAAAACAAAAAATAAAAAATAAAAACCAAAAAAAAAAAAAAAAACTAAAGGTTAAAGGCAAGTATTAACTATTAACCAACTTACTAAAAGGAAAAATTAAACCAAACAATTCTTTTATAAACTACTTTTCACAATAACAACAACAACATAAATAAATAATAATTAATAAGCACTAAAGTACAAAAATGGAAAACAATAATACTCTACCATGCACTAATCAGCAAGAAAACAATAATTCTCACCAAAACCTGGCATTAGATACCAATTCTTCCGCTAATAATCCTAATACTCCCATTCCAATTATGAGTAACACTTCATCGTCTACAATCTCTCAGCAATATATTAACAATCAAATAATACCACCCATAATACCATCCCAACACAATAACCAGCAACAGCAACAGCAACAGCACCAACTTGATACTAATACTATAAATGCACACGATAACACATTAAGTCTTCTAAAAAACAACTCTTTAGCCAACTTATCATCATTCGATCAACAGCAGAACGTTGATAATAATACACTCTTTTTTAAAGAAAATTGTAGGGTAACCAAAGACAAGTATAATTTACACGATTTTCAAATATTAAGAACATTAGGTACAGGTTCCTTTGGGAGAGTGCATTTAGTGAAGTCTACGCATAATCAAAGGTTTTATGCAATGAAAGTCTTAAAGAAATCTACAATAGTGAGGTTGAAACAAGTAGAACACACAAATGATGAAAGAACAATGCTAAGTTGTGTTAGGCACCCATTTTTAATTAGAATGTGGGGCACCTTCCAGGATAGCTTATACGTATATATGGTTATGGATTATATTGAAGGGGGTGAGTTGTTCACATTATTGAGGAAATCACAAAGGTTTCCCATTCCAGTTTCTAAGTTTTATGCAGCTGAAGTAGTTTTAGCATTAGAATATTTGCATAGCATGAATATTATATATAGGGATTTAAAACCAGAAAATATTTTATTGGATAGGAACGGGCACATTAAAATTACAGATTTTGGTTTTGCAAAATATGTTCCAGATGTAACTTATACATTATGCGGTACTCCAGACTATATTGCACCCGAAGTGGTTAGTACCAAGCCTTACAACAAAAGTGTTGACTGGTGGTCTTTAGGTATTTTGATTTTTGAAATGCTGGCTGGGTATACTCCATTTTATGATTCTAACACTATGGAAACTTACGAAAATATTTTAAACGCACCTTTAAAATTTCCTGACTTTTTTCCTTCAGATGTACGTGATTTGTTAAGCAAGTTAATTAGCAGAGACCTAACTAAAAGATTAGGTAACTTACAAAATGGTACTCTGGATGTTAAGAATCATCCATGGTTTGGTGAAGTTGTTTGGATGAAGTTACTGACAAGAAATATCGAAACTCCTTACGAACCGCCTATTCAACCTGGTAAAGGGGACACTTCTCAATATGATAGATATCCTGAGGAGGAAAATATGAATTATGGCGTGACTGATCAACCTGACCCATTTCATCATTTATTTAATGATTTTTAAGTATTTAGCTTGTGAAAGGGCAAAAAAAGAAAAAGAAAAAAGAGAATAAATCCAGAGAAGAGAAGAGAAGAGAAGAGAAGAGGGGAGATAAATTTGGACTAATATATATATATATGTATTGTCTATATTATGGTATGAATAATAAATGCTAAGTTTTGTATTTGCTGTTATATATTTATAAATCTTCTTTCCCCCCACACAAAAAGAAAAGGAAAAATTACACGTACGCTGTATTTCCGAACATTAAATATACCGAAGGGCATCCGGATAAAACAAATCACTATTATAATAATAATCATTATTATTATGAATTTAAAACAATCAAAACAGAAAAAAAAAGTTTTTTTTTTTTATTAATTTATTTTCACTTTTAATATCCACCAAAGATAAATATTCTTATAAACTTGAAAATTAAAAAACAAAAAATTTCACTCCCTTGCACTAAGAAACTACAGCCCGTATCTCAAAAAAGAAAAAAAGATGTCTAACACTGCTAAACAATTAAAAGTTTTAAATTCAATCAGTTACTCCACCAAGTTGACTCAAATCCTAATAGATACCTCCAAAATCTCGCAAATTAGATTAATCTTTCAAAAACAAAACCATAATGGCCATATGGGTGCTAGAAAGTTTTGGCATGAATATTTGCCTACATTACAATTTTACAATCCCAACCTGAAAATTCAAATTAATAGAATTAGCAATTCTAATGCTAAAGATACCTCTGTTCCATGTCTTTTACAAATTATAGATGTTAACAATAAAGTTATAAATGAATTAGATATGAAAAACAAGTTTGGTTCCGATATTGCTCGTGACTTGTTGAAAAATTTGAATAACGATTATTATACTCCTATTCCTAAAGAAAAGTTGATTAAATTGGAAAAGAAGAAATGATTATACTAAAAAAAAAAAAAAAAAAAAAAAAAAAGGAAAAAAAAAGAATTGAATTAAAGGGGAGAGGGGTTCTTTGAAAATCGTATATTTATTATCATTGCTAGAAGTTAACTAGCTTTATTTTATTCGTGTAGATATATTTTTATTATTATAATACATTATAATAAGCTTACATTGACAATTCAATTATTCTTAATCATTAACAATATTTATAGTACCAAGATTATTGTCGACAGACAGAGAAGTCAAATGGGGGTTTCTATCAATTACTTGAGTATGCTAGTTTTTCTTTTGATTTATTTTGTATTTTTTATAGCCTTGGTAAAATGACTTGATATCGAATAACAAGGAAAAAAAAAAAACACTTATAAACACACGAATATGTGTATATGTGTGTCATGTAAAAGAAAATGTTTTTTAATTTCTATAAAATATACCTTTGAATTCTCATTTTAATATTTTGAATATAATTTAATCTAATAATTTTTTCTTTTTTCTTTTTTCTTTTTTTTTTTTTTTTTTTGTTCTTTTCTTTTTTTTTTCTTTTTTAATTTTTTTTTTCCCGTTTTGTTAAAAATTTAATTTTCGCATTATTATGATAACTGCTTTTGATACAGTCAGCGATTTAATTATTTTTGTATTCAATTTATAAAAACTTCAACAGTGCGTAAGTGCAAAAACAAGTTCTAGACATTTTTCTCTCTCTTTTTTTTTTTAAATAATAAAGAATTTCATAAAGTACGCAAAAATGGATGAAAGTGCCCCTAGCATAGCTACCGATGACAATTTCTTTGTTTCCTTATGGAATAGTATATTTATACCAGGAACCACACCTCAACTAATTATGGCTACACACTGTTCTTTTATATGCTTATTTTTTATATTATCTTGGTTAATATATATGACAAAAGCGCAAAACATTCATTTTATAATGCTATTATTAATATCTGTTCTTTTATGGGGGACTGTGATTTGGTTTATCAATGAATTACAATCTGTCAAACTCAAATCTAATGAAGAGTTGTTTAAAGATGAAAAAGAGGAAAAAGAGGAAAAAAATAACGAAGGAGAAGAGACAATTGATAATAAAAAAAATAACTGAGAAAAAAAAAAGACTTATTGCTAATTGGCAGCGTATTGATTAATTATATGTACATATGTGATGAAATGGATGCTTACTGATGATGGGAAAAATAAGATTTAAATATACACATATCTATTTATACAATTACTGTAATCAATTTGTATTAGCAAAAGCAGATAAAATTTTATTTCAATTGGCATTAAAGACTTAAATTTCTAGTTAAGCCCTGGTCAGTTTATGGAAACACGTAGAACTTTAGCAACAGTTTTTATTATTTATTATTTAAATAAATGAACCATTATATATGATAGTTAAATTTAAGACATAAATTTCAATTTTCACCCGAATAATTAATCAAGTATTTTGATAAACATTTTATCCTTAGTCTTTGAATAGAGTGTCAATAACAAGATGCATGTGCTCGTGTGAGCAAAAACAACAACAACAACAACAACTTGAAACAACCAAGCACGCGTGGCCAGAAAAATAAGATAGAAATGCGACTGGGCTAAAGGAATTGTGTTACAAATTACGCCTTGAAAGAGTAAAAAAAATAAAATTCATACATCGTACGGTGTGATTTTTTAATTCATTCTTTTTTCATATTTCTGAACAACCAACAAAAAACAAAAGAAAATTTTTTTTTGATAAATTAACTCACAAATTCAAACAACATTTTATTCTTATACCACAAGTATATATATGCTTGAAAAGATAATTAAATAACAATCATAGAAAAATAAAAATAAAAATAAAAATAAAAATAAAAATAAAATAAAATAAAATAAAAAAGAAAGAAATCACAGAAAAAAACAATCATGGATGCTGGTTTAGGTGCTATTAAGAAAAATAGATTTAATCAACATATGGGTGAGATTGATTTATCTAACGAAGTTCCCATTAGCGGTCCATCTACTCAAAAAACATCTTTCTCCCCACAACAACAACAACAACAACAACAACAACAACAATACTCCAATAATAACATGGGTTATGGAATGGTCCCACCGGGACAACGGCAATACACTAATAATACAGGATACCCAATGATGTCACAACCACAACAACAACAAATAAATCCACGTATTAATTACAACGGTTATTCAAATGGCAATCCAAGAATGGCAATGCCCGTACAGCCAGAGATAAGAAGCAATACAATGCCTACAAGGTTTGAATCTTCTCCAATGTCAATGTCTAGAAATAACAATCCTTCACACAATAATAACAACAACAGTAACAACCATAGCTTCAATTTTTCAAAGGGCAAGCATACTCTAACTAACATTTTTAAAAAAAAAAACAATAGTCCAATGGGTGCAGGCGGATTTGACATCGCGGATGATGACGATGATGATGACTTTGGCACTGGTTCCAGTAAAAATAACAATAATAGCGTCAACAATAACAGTTTTAATGGTGGTGTTGGTGATATGAATAACAATGATGAGGAAGTTACCGTTGACTCTAATGAAATTTTAACATTCAGCGATATCACTGGCTTAAGAAATACCGGTGGACCAAATTATGGGGGTTCACAACGTGATGACACTGCCCCAATTATTCCTACTTTGGTTACTAAAATTAATCAAAAACCTTCTAAGTTGAGTAATACAGAATATAGGAAAATGATGTTTAACCAAAAAAAAATGGCAATGTCTACTCTTTCCAAGCAACACTCAAACCAAACAGCACCACCTCCACCAAGAACAATGTCCTTACAGGGCAATTGGAATGCTATGCCACAACAACAACCAGGTGGAAGACCTATGCCAAATACTAGATTTGCAGGGCCACCAAATGGCCAACCCGCTTATCCTAGATCAAATTCGATGATGAATTCCGGTATGCCTCCTCCAAGATTTAGGCAACAACCACAATTAATGCAGCAGGGTTTCCCGCAGCACCAGCAACCAATGTACCAGGAGCAATCTCCAAGAGCAATGTCGTTAACTAATACTCCAAGATTTATGAATTCTGGAATGAACCCACAACCGCATTTATCACAACAACAGCAACAACAACCACAAGATCCATATTTTAATAATAACGTTGATAGAAGTAATAATCTTCCTCAAGATAACTTTTCTTTGCCTAATAATGGAAGAGCTATGTCTATGCAAAACAAATCTGTTAATCCCATGTTTAATGGTCAAGGAATGACTACGTATAATAATAATAATAATAATAATAGTAATAATAATAATAATACTCATAATCAGAATGCTAATATTACTAATGTACATAGGAATGGCGACAATAACATGAATAACAAAACATTGAATTTGCGTGGCAGAACTAATATTCCATCTTCATTTTCATCTTCAGATTTATTGAACAATGCAAAGTCACAGCACCTACAGTACAGGAAACCATTTGTTCAATCTCAATCCTTAAACAATATTAAGGAGAACGCCAGCAACAACAACAACAACATTAGAGACAACAAAAATGTAAATAACTATAAAAACCTTCCCTCAACTAGATCAAACTTATCGCATGAATTTAACATTAATGACATTGACAATAATAAACAACAAGATAATACTACTGGCAATGAGAATGGTGCGATTCCTAACGCCAATGTTACCAACACTAGATCAGCATCTGACGTTAGCATTGAAATTATAGATAATCCTTCAATTAAACAACCGGATATAACAAATATAAAGAAGAATAATAAAAATGGAAGTGTAGATAGTTTTGATTTCACAGATAAAACGCCTGAAGATCAACAAATTATCGACACTACCCTACCAAAAAATAATACTGCACAACCTTTTAAGCCAGCTGCTGCTATTGTAAATAATAGTGGTAACACACATAGCATTGACGAGTATAATAATTCTGAAAATAGTTATCATATTTCCTTAAGACCTAACACCCACAGGAAAACTTTATCTGCAGATTTAAGACCTGGAAGCGCTTTATTTAGTGGCTTATCCCCTAACTCGAGTAACTCTTTTGCCAACACGAACGGTATGCTAAACGGACAACATTCAAAGACTAATTCTACGGTTTCTTCCATTGGTGAACCAACCCCAAATTACCAACAAAAAAAAATGTATGCGCTTGCTAACAATACTACTGATATGAATCTTTATGTCACTGCAGATGAGTTTCCTACCGATAGCAAGGGTTTCACAAGCTCCTCTTCAGTATCCCCTCCACAGCGTGACAATAGATTAGACTCTTTAACTGCGCAATTTCAAAATAAGAATAACATGGGAAATGTCGATGCTAATCAGACGTATAGTACTTTATTAGGCACAGTGCAGGACACAAGCGATGCTACTATTGAAAATGATCTTGAAGATAATTCTACAACTAATAGTAAAAATGCTAGTCGTAGTTCAGATATTTTTGATCCAAATTTTTCTAATGAACAGTTCGTTAAAGTCGAAGCTAATTCCAATATTGATAAACGTAAGAGTTTAATTGAGGTTAAAGATAATAAAACATACAGCACTAAAACGGATATTGTTAGTTCTAATACTACCCCTGTTTTAATGGCAAATAACGTATTTGATTCAGACCAGACTCCCCAAGTTGACAAGACGCACCGCCCAAAATCGAATGACGTTGTTTTATTAGATCAATTGCCCAGTGATCCAGGTAAAAATGATGAAGTTGAAGGGTTACGTGTTGAAGAAATTACGATCAGTCAAACGATAGAACAAAATAGACGCTCTTCTTTTACAAATGTCAATAATAATAGCCATTCAAAATTGAACGCTACTTCTGGTAGTACTAGAATTATTAGTATTAACAGCCAAACATCATCATCTAAATCTTCTAACTATTCTACGGCTGAAAATCAAGAAGAAAAACAACAACAACAACAACAACAACAACAAGAGAGTAGTCTCAATGCTCTTAAAGCTGATACTTGCACCAAAAAAACCACTGTGGAACCAGGAGACGTTTCCAATGGTTCAGTGAAGTCAGCTAGCTCTAACATGAAATCCATCAAAAGTAAGTTGAATGAAAAACCCTTGAATAAGGCAAAGAAATTTTTTCGTAAGTTTTCTGCTCAGAAAAAAGATACCTCTGAAAATCAAAAATCATCTGATAATGATGCTTCTACAATTACAACCGCAACAAATACTTTAACCGATACTGCTGATATGAGTTTTGTACAAGACGATCCACTTTTTGCCAATAAGGAGATCTTGAAACCAGAACCATTACCACCAATTCCTCAACAAGAGCCTTTGCCTTTGATGTTTTCTCAAGAAGATGACTTTGTTGAAAATAACTCACCTACCAATAAACCTATACCTCCACAATTTTCATCACAAATTTCAAAAGACATTTCCAACTCTGGTGAAAATAATGGCAATGTTGAAATTAAGATCGAGATGCCTTCTACTTCTGGATTAGAACGCTCTCACAAACCTTTGCCACTCGTTACAAACAAAGATTCTCATGATAACAAGGAAAATATTACCAACTCTTTTAGCAGCAATACAGATCAATCTGAGTTTAAATCTAAAGAGATAATAACTAAAGTTTGGGATGAATCTGATAAGGATGCTAATCCAAGAAAATCCTATCATTCGTTATTTTCTGGTCCTTCACCTGGTCCAAATAAAATCAAATTTTTCAATCAATCTGGAACGCCATCTCCACTTCAAAGTTCATTTAACAATGATCCAGAACGTACAGTTTTGTATGATGTGTCAGATATATCTGATGCAGCCAGCAGCACCAACAACAACAAAGATTCCGACTCAGGAAATACAAACAATGTTAATATTGCCCAAACGTCCAATGTTACCAAGACACATCCACAACAACGGGCACCAACAACCCCACAGTCTCTCGATGAGGGCAAGAATGCTAATTCTCAAGCATTAGAGACAATAAATGAATCAGATGCACCCAATACTATCGTTACTTCTGGGACTAAAGACAATGTGGATAATGATACTGTTAGTAAGGTTATCACTAATAATTCTGTCTACTTGGCAAGCCCTTCGACAGTTAACACTGAAGATTTTGCTTTGATGAATAATCCTAGGCAAGTTTTATATCAGCCTTCATTTGTTTCTAATCCAGATAAAGAATTATATGTCACCAAAAAGGTGTATAGTGCCGGTAATGAATCAGATCAACAGCACACTCAACACTCAGAAGATGCCAGATTCAAAACTTTCGTTATTAGTCCCGAACAATTGAGTGTATTGGGGGAAAATAGGAAATTAATGAACGAACTAACTATGGTAAGCACTGAATTAGCAGAATCTATTGCTAGAGAAACAGCATTGGAAAAAATACTAAATGAAAAAGAATACCAGAATAATGACACTCATGGCGAAGTGTTTAGCAATAGGGATACGAATAGTATCGAGGACGATAACCGTGGCTTAAACGATATGATTAATATTCAAAGTGAATTAAGAAAAAAATCATCTAAAATTGTCACTTTGATTCAAGAATTAAATGCTGAAAGATTGAAGAGATTTATAGCTGAGGAACAAGTTTTATTATATGAAAAGGGTTGTAAACCAAGTAATTTAGAATTAAGCTATGATATAAATAGTTTGCAAAAACAATTACAGGAAAAGAATCATGAAATTGAGTGTTTAAGGGCACAGATTGGTCACAGTTAGTATATTAGTTTTTTTTTTTTTTTTTTTTTTTTGTTTTTATTTTAACATTTTGGTATATATTTTTAATTTCTTGTTATGTCATAGTATTAAAATTTTAAAATTTATGTTTTAAAGTTTGCGGACAATATTATATTCGGACTCAATATTTTTTCATTCATCAGAAACTTTACTGAGCAGAATTTTTTTTTTTTTTTTTTTTTTTTTTTTGTTGTTGTCAAAAGTCTGTGATTGTTTTGTGTTTTGTTCTGAGACCTTTTCTTTTTCTTTTCTTATTTTCATATTACTGGAATTGTATTAAATTTTATCAACGGTTTATTGAAACAAATCTTTCCCCCACTCTAACAAAAGAAAGAAAGTTAATCAGTAGATCAGAACCAATGTCTGGTGTTAAAAGAAGTCGTGGTATGTGATTTTTATTACATATGTGTATTAAAAAAACTCATATATTATTATTTGTTATTTAAAAAAGATGATGTTATTTTTAAATGATACAAAGCTAACCTAGAAAATCAGAGATATTTAGTTTCATGGAACAGGGGGAAATAGAGAATAAAAAAGAAACTATTTATATAAAAATTCGAATCAAAATAATTCAATTATTTCTATTTTTGTGTCATTTTCCCTTTTATTTTTTTTTTTTTATTTTATTTTTTTTTTATATTTAAGATCTTCTCTTTTTCGAAATCCAATTAATTTTATATTGCAAATATAATAATTTTTAGTTACTAACATTCATATTTTTAAAAGATTCCCTATTTAAAGCTTTGGACTGTAGTTTGTTTGTATATTTATATCTGCTAAAACTAAAACAAAAAAAAAAAAACAAACAAACAAACAAACAAACAAACAAACTATATACATATAAACAATACAAACAGACCTTGCTTTTTATAGTTTATTACAAGACTATGATTTTATATGCAGATCCAGAAGATGATGATTATTCCGGTATTAATCGTGATTTTAGACCACGTGTCCAAAAAAGGCAACGATTACCACCTGTAGTTGAATTGTGTAGACAAATGATGCCTGATATTTGCACCATTGGCGAATCCATCAGTGCATTTGAAGAAGACATTAAATTTTTGGGTGAAGCTATTGTCAGCGAATTTAACAATGAGGAATATTTCAGAAATGCCCTATTATCGACCTTGTACGCTGTTGTTGTTGAACAGCCACAAAAACAACAGTGTGTTGCCTTATTAATAATTTCTATTAATGCCCGTGATTCTGTTGTTGGGAAAAGTATAATCAACTTTTTTTATGGTAAATTGCAAGAATGGTGTGATTTAACTTGTGACGAAGAAAATTTAAAAATCACTTCTAATGAGACTGGGCCTTGGAATAAAATAAAATTGATTTTGAGGCTGCTAGCTCTATTATCTCCCATTTTAATTGAAGATGATTTAGTTTCTTTATTCAAAAATTTCCTTGATATCAGCATTCAATTGAACAACGAGTTTAGTGAAGAGGAAAGATGTCCATTGTCTGAAGCTATCTATTACAATACTCTAATTAATGTACCATATTTATTTTTTTTCAAAGGTACGTCTCACTCTTCATTATACACCAAAATTCAGGAATTATTAGACTCAGTATCTCAAAACTACAAGATCAAGCCTAAATATTTTAGTTTGTTGGATGAATATAATAGATCAGCACCATACGAAAGAGTGGAACTAATTGAACACATTTTAATTGCAGTGAAAAAAAGCATTGCAAATGATTTTGCTGAATTAAACTTTTTATTTGTTGACTACAACCATTTATTACCAGATCAACCTGCAGATGTGGGTTTTAACGATCCTTTAAGATTACCGTCTATTAACGACATGAAACCATACAGTGCTATGGATAAAGGTTTAGGTTCTATTGATAGTGTATGGAAAACACCAAGATATGACTTTAAAGTTTATTTGATGAATCCAGTGGGTAACTTTAACACTGTTCCTGATTCCAATTCATATGGTGGGTTATTATTAAATGATATTACTGTTGATATTGTTGAAAGTTTAGAATTTAATAGAAAACAAGTGGCCAAGCAAGTAGTTACTTTAGATTTATTTTTTAGACAAGGGTTTTTTTCTGAAAGAGGCCAGTCTATTGCACAATTGATTGATATCCAAGAGGAAAATCCAACAATTAGTACATATAAAGTAGAGGATTTGGCGGTTCAAAATATTTTAAGTTTAATTTTCAAATTACCAACCCAGTCTCAATCCTTTGCCTATTTCTACACTTTGTTAGTAGAAATTTGCGATAATTCTCCAAAATATATTGCTCCTGTTTTTGGTAGAGCTTTTAGATTCTTTTATAATAATTTAGAAAACTTGGACGTTGAATTAAAATTAAGGTATTTAGACTGGTTTTCCATCCAAATGAGTAATTTCAACTTTTCCTGGAAATGGAATGAATGGGAAGCTGTTTCTATGCGTTATGGGGGCGTGAGTTTTTATAACAGCAAAATCAATTTTATCAAAAATTTAATTAGAAAAGAATTAAGATTGACCAGCAACAAAGCTGATGTCGAAGAGTCTTTGACAGAGGAATTTTTGAAGTATGTTGATACATCTTTTGTACCATTTGAAATATTAAAATCCTACTATGCTAGTTTTTTTAACGGGTTTGAAATTAATCAAGAGGAATTGAAGCCATCCTTGTTTTATTTCTTGAATTATACATTTCCATTTACCAATGAGGTTCAAGAGGTAATTGATTATTTACACAAGAGTTCAGAGGAAAGAAATTTAGCGGAATTGAAAGGGATATTTAAAAAGATTGAAGAAAACCATGGCTCAATCATCACTGATATTAATAGATTTACTGTTAGTTTATTGACTCAAGCAATCGTTTATTCAGGTAGTAGATCTTTATCACATGCCAACAAGTATATCAATGAGTATAAGAACGATTTTATTGAATTATTATCTATGATTGAGGTAGACACGCATTTAAAACAAATGTGGATAGTGGAAGCCACTTTAAGATATTGGAATAATAATTCTCAGACGGGGTTTTTGGTTTGTGATATGTTTAAAAATACTGGCATTATCGATCCATTAATTATTGCTAGGTTCCTGTTTTCAGATTACGAAAAAGGCAAGACATTGGGTTTAGTAGAAACCACTTGCTTAGAAGCTGTATTTAGGCTATTGAATAGTCTATCCTTAATGAAAACTCCGCGTTTAGATATTTTTGAATTTGTTTTTGAAAGGTTGAGTGGAATTATCAATGAGACCCTTCCTCAATTGGGAATAACCGCAGAGGAAGAAGTTCCACATCCAAATTTAGATAGTAACGATGATGATGACAATGATGATGATGATGATGAAAATAATACCATGTTTGATGAATCTGAAATACCACGTTTTGATTTAATTTGGAGGTATGAAGCCGCCAGCGATTTGATCAAGAGTTTGTTAAGAAGATATAGTGATGAATATACATTATTATTGGATAAATTGAAGTTATATAATGATAACAATATGACGAATGTTCCTACAAGAAGAAAAATAGGTACTTGGTTAGATGAAATGAAAAAGTTATAATATATATAAGATGTAAAATTTATTAGTAAAGTTTCAATACATAAGTGAATATTATACATGATTCTTTTTTTTTTTTTTTTTTTTTTTTTTTTTTTTTTAATGGCTGTATCTTAATCTTGATTTATATATCTAGCGTGTGTATCAATTCCTAACAACGGAATCAAAACTATAATGACTTTTTACGGTAGGTATTTTCTGTATTACTGTATTTGTACTATTCATTCGGGTGACTGTAATCAAAGATTGCGAAGTAGAGTTTCTACTGGAAGTATTTTTATTATAAATATGCGATGATCTATAAGAGGATGGTAATGTGGATGTTAAATCATTTTTCATTAAATTTTTTTGGCGTGTTATCAATTCAATAGTTAACGTCATAAAAGTCTCGAATTGTTCTTTGCTAATTGGTTTATTGCCAAACCGTATCCTATTGTACAAATTAATATATTGATTGTAATCTATGAAATCAAAAAACATGGAGGAACTTCTATTACCATCATCATCAACATCATCATCATCGAAATCGTGCTCGTATATCTCACCTGTAGAACCGTTTCTATATCTTGCTAAGTGGTATCTAATACCATTATATGATTTAATAATTTCGATAAATTCGGGGAAAGTACCACCTATTGGAACGCTCATGTCTTTAAAATCAAAACAATTAAAAATCGTTCCTTGATATTTTAATTTGTCAAATATTGTCTTAATGACTTGTTCATAGTTTAAGTTTGGTGGCAAATCATCATCTTCGTCTGAATCTTCGGCATCATTATAATTTATCTCCGACGTTTTTTCATGTGCATATTGATTACTCTGTTTATTATTTTTGGATCTTTTAATAAATTTACCATTCATATCAAATGTGGCAATATTAAGTGAACTTGGATCCATAGCCAAGGATTTCTCAATATAGGCCTTTGAATATGATGGAGGTGGCGATAAGCCATCATGCACAATTTTTTCTGCGGGTATATCAAACCAAAGGCCCAATTTTGAGTTTAGTCTTAAATATTTCCAAACCATGTTTCTACTTGATTTATCTGGTAAATCTAATTCGGTTAAAGGCAAATATGGTTTCGGTATGTATCTCATACAACTTCTATGTATAAATATTCTTTCGATGGACAAGGTAATTGTTAAAACACCTGTAATAACTATTCCACCAACCACTATAAATGTGTTAAAGACTGATGAATGGGCTGCCTGAGCAATGGAATCTATGGGCATCACAATGATAAAACCCAAATAGAAAACAATTATAAAAAGTACTACTGATCTGTATAATACTTGATTAAATCGCATTGGAAGCATTTTTCTTTTCTTTTCTTTCTTTCTTTTTTTTTTTTTTTTTTTTTTTTTTTTTTTTTTTTAAACCACTTGTGACCTCTTTATGATATATATGAGTGTTTTAGCTTGATATATATTTAAAAATTATGAGATATTCTTTATGAGTTTGGATACAAATGAAACTTTTGTGTTATAATTATGAAAAAAAAAAAGGGTCTTTTCTTTTATGATTTCAAAAAAAGAAAAAAGAAAAAAGAAAAAAGAAAAAAGAAAAAACAACAACAATAGCAGCAGCAACAACAACCGTAACTTTTATTTATTTTTTATTTATTTTTAAGATATATAAAAATATTTTCTTTTTCTTAAAGCTTAAAATTGAATTTAAATCTTATATCATATGCACATTTCTCTACTCATCTTGTACCTACCATAGTACTTAGATCACCACCAAGAAAAATCTTTCAAAATATTGCGAATAAAATGTCACAGCCATTTTTTAATAAAGAGTTAGAAGTGTCTACTCAGAACCTTTCGGCATCATTAGAAAATAAAGAAAGATCAGAAGAATCATATAAACTGAGTCAGCATGATGGACTTTTTGTAGCAGAAGAAAATACAGACCTAACCGAAGAAGTTTCTTATCCAGAAATTGATACTAGCAATACTACACAAACAATGCCCCTTCTTACACAGGATGCTCCAGCATCGGGTGATAAAAGAACCAATGAAACTAACGATAATCTAGAAGAACAACTATATAAGAAAAAAACATTGCCTCCTAAGGAGATAGCTCAATTTTGGAAGAGATTTATTGGGTCTATTCAAGTTAGCGCTAATGCTACAAGGCCAACCGTTTCTAAAATTCCATTTGGCACAAAGTTAGGAATTGTTAAAAAGGGCGTTATAAAAAGTAATCCGGCTCGATCGATACTTAACAGAAAAAGACAGTGTAATACTTTGGTTAAATTATGGGATCTTAAAAACGACCGAGAACTAGGCAGATTACCCGAAAAAATAGCACGCATTATATTACCATTTATTAACGGTGATGAAGTTACTTTTGATGCAACAATGATATTTTGTAATAACAAAAGATTAAGCATTGGTGATACTATAGTTGTCCAATTAAACTGTTATTTAACTTCAGAATTGTTTAATAATAATGGATCGCTGGAACTGTCCGGTAAATTCACCGAAGACGAACAAGAAACTAAAATGCAAGCAAGACGAACTTCTATTTTAACATTGTTTGAGGAACTTAGCTTGAAGGCAATTGAGAATAATGCCGAAGTTGATAATATTTTAAAGGAGTTAGAGTATAAAGAAAAAAACCGACAGCAAGTAGAATGCGCTAAAGAGGTAGTCATTGACTTGGAAGATGAATTAAACAGTTCTTCACAAACTGTTATGGATATAGAAAATGAACTAAATCTGAACCAATTGCAAGCCTTTTATAAAATTGCCCAATCTGCAGACTCCCTAAAAACTTTACCTGAAACTGAACCTGCTGGCAACTTTAAATTTTCCTTAAAAAAATATCAAAAACAAGGGTTATCCTGGATGTTGAAAAGGGAACGTGAATATTCTAAAATCCAAAGTAAAGACTTTGTTCACCAAGATAGTGATAAAATTGATCCTTTATGGAGGACTTTTTTATGGCCAACTTTTCCTGATTTAAAAATCAATTCTGGATTTACTAGCAAAATATTTTATGCTAATTTGTACACTGGCCAATTTTCAATGGAAAAACCAATATTAAAATTATCGGTTAAAGGTGGTATTTTAGCAGATGAAATGGGGTTAGGTAAAACAATTTCAACACTTTCTTTGGTATCAACGGTTCCAGAGGATACAGAATTTGGAAACAAACAAAGTACTGGTTCAAATGACAATAATAGTAGTTTCTTATTTTCCAATTCACAAAGTATTCAATCACTGACTACTTCACTGCCATATGCCTGGAGAACTACATTGATTGTGGTACCAATGTCGTTGTTATCACAATGGGAATCTGAATTTAGGAGTTGTATGGACGAAAATACACGTTGTGAAATTTATTATGGCGATACAGTTTCTAATCTCAAATCCAGATTAATTAATTCAAAAAGTCCTCCTACTGTTTTGGTGACCACATACGGTGTAGTACAAAGTGAAATGCTTTCCTGTGAAATGAAACCGACATATAGCGGTCTTTTTTCTGTGAAATTTTTTAGAATAGTATTGGATGAAGGCCATAATATCAGGAATAAACAAACAAAGACAGCTAAATCTATATTTAAATTGAAGGCTTCCAGAAAATGGGTGTTATCTGGGACACCTATTATCAACAAATTGGATGATTTATACCCAATTGTTAAATTTTTAGAATTGAATCCTTGGGTTAACCCTGGGTTTTGGAGAAGGGTTATTTCTGAACCATTTGCATCAAAAGATTATAAAAAAGCATTAGATGTTGTCTTCACCATTTTGGAACCTGTGTTACTAAGAAGAACAAAAAACATGAGGGATAGCAACGGTGCATTATTGGTAAACTTACCAGAGAAAATTGTTAATATCGAAAAGCTTTCTTTAACTGATGTTGAATTAGCTATGTATAATAGTTTTTTGAAATTAGCTGAAAAGTCCTTTAGGGATGCTTTGAATAAGGGGATTTTATTGAAAAGTTACACCTCTATTTTGGTTCATATTTTGAGACTAAGACAAATATGTTGTGATATGAGACTATTATTGAACAAGAATTTCGCCAAAACGGAAAGTTCAAAAGAAGAAAAATCTATTCAGGAAGATTGTGATATTATTGACAAAAACCCGTTAAAATACGATTTGGAAAAAATGTTGGAATTAGGCTTTGACGACGACATAAATATTTTCAAAGAGGAGGAGGTTAATCTTATAAATGAAAATGTTTTAAACCCTAAATTTTTGGGTAAAGGAACTACAGGTTTAGAATGTCCAATATGCACCACAGATTCTATAACGCCAGCTGACAAGATAAGGATTACAGAGTGTGGCCACACTTTTTGTTTTACTTGTATTGCGGATTATATTGTGCATGAAAAGATTAAAAAGATGGTCCCCCGTTGCCCTACGTGTAGAGACCAACACTTAAATGAAAAACGGTTATTTTCAGTAGTGCTTGATAAGAATGGAATGATAGAAGCTTTTAGTTATTATAAGAATCCAAAATTATCGGATTTTATAATTTCTTCCAAAACAAATGCTTTATGTACCCATTTGTCCAAGATAAGCAAAGAGTCACCCAAGGAGCATGTGGTTATTTTCTCTCAGTTTTCTGGTTTTTTGGAAATTTTGAAGGAGATTTTAGAAGTTAATTATATGGTTTACAAATTTGACGGTTCATTATCACTAAAACAACGTGAATCTATTTTAAAACACTTTAATACTGATGATTATGATGGTTTAAAAATATTATTAATATCCTTAAAGGCCGGTGGTGTTGGTTTGAATTTGACTATTTCAAATAGGGCATTTATAATGGACCCGTGGTGGTCACCAAGTGTTGAAGATCAAGCCATTGACAGAATCCACAGAATGGGTCAAAAGAGGCCTGTTGTAGTTACCAGATTTATTGTAGAAGGCAGTATTGAAGAAAAAATGTTGCTAATTCAAGAAAGGAAAAGAAGATTAGGTGATGTTGTTGAAGGTGACGAAGAGGAAAGAAGGAAAAAAAGAGTTGATGAAATTAAAATGTTTTTTGAGTAAATGTATTTGATACACGTGTATGTTTATGACCATGTTATCAGGTAATTTTATACGCTTTAAATATCCAACAGCAAGTACTCGTCTAAAACATATACACGTTTATGTTTCAAATTATGCGTTTTAATCGAGCTCATCAAATTTTTCGTAACTATTTCATATGTTCTTTTGCCATTTTGCTCATCATCAGAATACCTTAAACACCCCATATATTCCAGGGCAAGAGTTATATCTTCAGTTTTGAGCCTTGTATGTCTTGATATATCCTCTAAAGTTGTTGTGGCATTCTCTTGAAAGTCGTTATCTATAAATTCATAGCAAATCCTTTTACTCCAATATTTGCAATAGGCTATTAGACCAAATGGACTTAGTGGTTTTTCTGGTCCTGAGATGAGTCCTTCATAATCAGATATTTTGTAGGAAAACTCTATCAACAATGAGCCCAATCCTCTTCTCTGATAGGGAGGGAATATCAAAATGCACGCCAAATTGTTTTTCTCCGGAGAAAGAAAATCTTTTGAAAAAAATCCCAATGGTCTATTCCCATCTGTTTCATAAACGACAAAGAATTCATAATTATCAACCATGAAAAACATGGATTTATTATCCAAAAATAATTTTGTAAATATACATAAGCATTGGCAGAAAAGAGTGTGTTTAAACCCTCTTATACGTCTTATAGTGTATTCCGGTGATAAATATTTTATTTTTCCCGGTAAACGGTCCTTATAATAGCAGACTGACATATGATGTAATAACTCGTTTCTATTGGCTGTATATTTGAAGCAATAATCACAAACATAAAGGGTATCAAGCCAATGCTGTTTTTTTTCGTTCAATGTAGTTTTTTGCTCACTATTTTTAGATGTTTTAATGTTGTCTTGTTGTATTTTCTTTGTTGGGTTCGAACTATTGTCAGAAACTTTATTTTCATCATTATCACATTCTACTATTTCTTTAATAAATTTGTCATGAACATTCGAGTCGTAAATTTCATTATAGTAAGTGTAACCTAGTTGTTGAGTACTGTTTTCATTAAAGTATACACTACATCCGTACCATGTTTGAAAATTATAGTTTAAACCAAATTGAACTGTTCTTATATTATTAAAATCCAACAATCCATATAATTTATTATCCTTTTCATTCATATTTTTATTTATTTATTTATATGTGTATATATTATAGTAATAATTAATTGTAGAATGATATGAATTGTTTTTTTTTTTTTTTTTTTACTTTTATGAAAAAAAAAAAAAAAAATACGGCTTTAGAAAGCTTTATGCTGGGCAACTTACGATAAAATTTTATTGGTATAAACCGCTTAATCGTTTCTTTTTTTTTTTTTTTTCAAATTTTTTTTACATTATTATCATTAATATTATTATTGTATACATTCCTGCTTACTTTCAAGCAAGTCTTGTTAACTACTCTTTGCTATTTAACCTTTCATGGATTTCCTATATAATAACTTCTTTTTCCTACTTAAACCAATGTAAATCAAAAGAACACTACTTGCAACTAAAGGGTAAACATAAAAAGCGATCATCAACCGTATTTTACAAATGGGTACATACAGAAAAAGATTCAATGAAAAGGCTAGAGCAGGACACATGTCAAAGCTTAAAGAGTTAAAGCGTATTAGAAATAAACAATTTACAAGAGAGTCAAACGATGATGAAGATGAACAAAATGATTTGGAAGATGAAAGTGAGGAAGCTGTTGACACTAATGCATCCATTATTGAACCCATGAGTAAGCAAGAACGTGAACAAAAAAAGAGAAAATTGCATGAAGAGTTATTTAGTGACAAAAAAGACTCCAAGATATCAAGACAAAAAAAAAAAAGAATGGAGAAATTTATCGAGCATCAGTTGAAACGTGAGGAAAAGAAAACTATTCTTAATAAATTGCAGGATTATAAGATAGATACGTCGATGTTAACAAGTTCCAAAACTTTAGGTAACGGAAAACAAACCAAGAAGGAAAAGTTTTCGGAAGCTTTATCTATAGAACAAAGAGGGTTACCATTGAATGAAGAACTTAAAGACATCTTATATGAAACTCGTGAAGTTAAAAATTGGAAAGATGATTTTGGAGACGATACGCAAGTAACAACACCAAGTATCACGACCTCATCCTTTATTGATAATAGGCCAATTAGACATGGTGGAATTGGTTCTGCTTTTGCATTTCCTAATATTAAGGTTGTTGATAAAAAAGCAAGTGTTCCTAAAAAGAAATATAATTGGAGACAACGAATAGAAATGGAAGAGCGCAAGAGACATCAAAAAGAAGATGATTTAGATTTTGCAAGCTCTAGTGAAGAAAATGGGATCAGTAGTGGAAGTGAAGATGTAGAAAATGGCAAGGAGGAACTTTCAGGCAATGAAGAAGAAGATGAAGAAGAAGAAGAAGAAGAAGAAGAAGAAGAAGAAGAAGAAGATGATGATGAAGATGAAGATGGAGAAGAATATGATGATGATGATGAAACTTATGGATCATCAAAGGAAGAAGACAAAACCATTACCTTTGATGAGAGAAAAAAGGCTGCAGCCGATTTTAAAAGTTGGGCTACTATGCAGATTAAAGAAATGGAAGGACGTGATGTTGAATATAAAATACCAACAGATATTAAAGTAGAAAGATTTGTTAGAGAGGAAGATTTGGACGATGGCTTAACCACTGAACACATTCAAATTGATGAAAACTTGACAAGAAAAGCTTACTATGTATCTATTGAAAGAGATCCAGAAATACAGGCTATTAGGACAAAATTGCCTGTTTTTGCAGAAGAACATAGAATAATGGAAGCCATCCACCACAATGACGTTGTAATTCTATGTGGGGAGACTGGTTCTGGTAAAACTACTCAAGTTCCACAATTTTTATTTGAATCCGGATATGGCACTTCACCTGATTGTCCTGGTATGATTGGTATTACACAACCTAGACGTGTTGCTGCCGTATCCATGGCCCAAAGAGTTTCGAGTGAAATGGGCAATTATTCTGATATTGTTGCACATCAAATTAGATTTGATACTACTGTTGATGAAGCAACTAAAATCAAGTTTATGACTGATGGTGTTTTGTTGCGCGAAATGATGACTGATTTTAAATTAACTAAATATAGTTGTGTTATCATTGATGAAGCACATGAAAGAAACATCAACACGGATATATTGATTGGGATGTTAAGTAGGTGTGTAAAATTAAGAAGTAAGGAATATGATGCAGATCCAGTAAACTGCAAGAAGTTGAAGTTAATCATTATGTCAGCCACATTAAGAGTTACTGATTTTTCTGAAAACCCAGTTTTGTTTCCAATGCCACCTCCTGTACTAAAAGTGGAAGCAAGACAGTACCCTGTTTCCATTCATTTCAACCGTAGGACGCCGTATAATTATACTGAGGAAGCATTTAAGAAGACTTGCAAGATCCACAGTAAGTTACCCCCTGGTGCTATTTTAATGTTTTTAACTGGTCAGCAGGAGATCACTGATATGGTTAAAAGATTAAGAAAAGAGTTTCCTTTCCCAGTTAATTCCAAACAGAAATTGGCTTATAAAAAACATCCACCAGTTAAAATCAATTCCGAAACTGCGGCTATGGAAGTTGAAGATATAGATTTTAGCGTTAAAGTTGATAGGGAGGAGACCGAAAGTGATGGTGATAATTACATTTATGATGACTGTATTGAAAAGACGAATGAAGATGACGGAGGCTCTAAGACCAAAGAAGAAAAAGAAGAAGAGAAAGAGGAAGGCTTTGATGAAACATTGGAAGAGGGGCAGACACCGAATGATCCGTTGTATGTATTGCCCTTGTACTCTTTACTTCCAACAAGGGAACAGATGAGAGTTTTCCAAGACCCTCCAAAGGGTTCTCGTTTATGTGTTATTGCCACTAATGTGGCAGAAACTTCATTGACTATCCCTAATGTTAGATACGTTGTTGATTGTGGAAGAAGCAAGGAACGTAAATATAATGAAGAAACCGGTGTACAAAGTTTTGAAATCGGCTGGGTTAGTAAAGCTTCTGCCGCTCAAAGAAGCGGTAGAGCTGGTCGTACTGGGCCTGGCCATTGTTACCGGTTATATTCTTCAGCTGTATTTGATCGTGATTTTGAGCAATTTTCTAAACCTGAAATATTACGTATGCCAGTGGAAAGTGTTGTTTTAACAATGAAAAGTATGGCTATCCACCATATTGCCAATTTTCCGTTTCCAACTCCTCCTGGAAGAGGTGCTCTGCAACAAGCTGTTGAGTTGTTGAAATACTTGGGTGCCTTAGATTCAAATGCTAATATTAGTCCTGATGGTAAAAAAATGAGCCTGTTCCCATTGAGTCCCAGATTTTCAAAAATGTTATTGGTGGGTAATGAGCACGGGTGTTTGCCCTATGTAGTTGCAATAGTCAGTGCTCTATCTGTTGGAAATCCATTTATCGGTGAAAATGAATTGGGTATATCAAACATGGAAAAAACGGGTGATAGTGGCATTGTAGATATATCAGAAGAAAAAAGGAAGCTACGTACAGCGTATTACAGAAGCAAAAACAAGTTTAGTAAACTTGATAAACATAGTGACGTTTTTAGATTGTTAAGTTGTGTTTCTGCATTAGATTTTGTTCCAAATAATGAAAGGAGTGAATTTTTCGCTAAAAATTTCCTAAGACCCAAGTTGATGTTGGAAATTTCTAAATTGAGGAAACAAGTTTTATATATTATTAAATCGCATACCTCTAAAGAGAACATAGCTGTTTCTGTTAGAGCTGAGGATTTAAAAGTCGGTGTTCCAGCGGAAATTCAGGTGAAATTATTAAAACAAATGGTATGTGCAGGGTTTATAGATCAAGTTGCAATTCGTGCAGATTACTTGCTTCCGGAAGATGCAAAGATTACTAATAGAACATCGATTATAAATATTCCGTATGTTCCCGTAATGGCAAAGAAACAATCTAGTGGTGATATCTCTGAACTTTTTGTTTATATACATCCAGAATCTATGTTGTGCAAGTTGGGTGGTGAAAAACCTCCAAAATATATAGTTTATCAATCTTTGCAACAAAATATGAATTCAGGCAAAATTAGAATGAAGCCTTTATGTGATATTAAGAGCACTCCATTGACTAATATCGCCAGAAAGGGTACTTTATTGACATACAGTAAGCCAATTACGGGCCAAGGTTTTAAACCAATTAGCTTATCTCTAACTTGTAGATGCTGTTATGTTGTTCCACGGTTTGGTGCCAGTGTTGACAGTGATTTGAAAGTTGGTTGGGACTTGAATCCAGTTTTTGTATTACAAAAAAAGGAAAAGGGACAATGGAAAGTGGAGAAGTTGCTTACTAGTAAACAGTACAATGATTTGAATGGGTCCAAAAAGAACTAATTGGTGCCAGCGAAAAGGGGAAAAAGAATTATCATTTGTATAAGAGTTTGTATAATTTGTTGTAGATATCTTTTTAGTAGTTGCATTATTTTTATGTGCATGCATTAACAGAGCTGTATTTAAGTGTACGATGCTTCTACGTATAAATCTTATACAAAACAAAAACGCTACAATTAAAGGATTATTATGGGGGGGGGATACCGGTTGTATATTTGTCCGTTGGTAATTCGGACTTTATTATTTATTTATTTATTTATTTATTTTGCCTATGTGAGCTGTTACCCGACACAAAGGATTATTTACTAGGTTAGTTTATTATTATTATTATTATTATTATCAGTTCTACAATTGAAAAGAAAAATTACAAGAAAAAATAAAAGTTTTTTTTTTTTTTTTATTTTTTTCCTTAACAAAAATCAAGAAACAACAAAGAGAAAAGATTCACAACACACACAAAAAGAGAGAGAGAGAGAGAGACAGCACAAAGCACAAACATCTTTTTATTTTTATTAGTCCGATTTTTACGCATCAAATTATGGTAGAACAAACTGAACTTTTACAACCAAAATCAACAGAGAAGGAGACAAAAGAACAAGAATCTCCTAAAAATTACAACAATAACCATGACCTTTTAAAATTATTCAACAATTTACAAATTATTATTAAAGCCGCTAGTTTTAAATCTCATGTAATAGATGAAAACTTTCCATCAGAATTTTATGAACCACATCCTCACAAAATTTATGACTCTTATATAACTTTTCTAAAAGAAGAAAGGTCCAAAGAGGGAGAACCACAGATTATAAGGACAACAAATATTAAAGAACGCTTTGAAAACAACTATTATTTTCAAGACTTTAACGGATTTTATAAACTATATCATGATATTTATTTGATTTGCACCATCCTAATAAACACTTATAAAAGGGGAACTCATATTTATTGTTTGGTTGATAAATTTTATAAATTCACCACAGAATTACTATTGAGAGAGTGCTATAAAATTGGTATTAATTTTACCGATTATACTGAAAACAAGAATAGAAATGATAATGAAAAGACTAGTAATAATGTCGATGAATACACGAAAACAGATTTTTTGGACGAGTATATTTCAAAAGATTTCATTAAAATCTCTACACACTATACAGTTCCAGTTAAAGAAGTTTACCATCTTTCAACGAAAGGCCTTGAACTTTTTTCTTCAGAAATAACTAAGTCTTCACTAGATAAGCGTGGTGACTATTTGCCTAATCCGAATTTTGATGTGGTCAGAATATCACCACTTCAGCCACAAATATTGAGATCTGCTGCTAAATTAGGAGTTATAGCTGCAAATACTAGCATGGTTCCCGAACCAACTTTACCACCAACAGAAATGCTCGGCAAATTTGTCCATCCCAACTGGTTTAACCTACCTTGTTGTATGTGGTTAGAATATTCAGATAATGAATTTAAAAGTTTAGCACCCACTATAATGGAAATGGGAAGTATTTTAGATGCCAATAAGAGAGGTGTTATTTGGTTTCAAAAAAATGGATATTTTAAAAAATGGAAAGAAAGAGAAGAAGCTATTAACAATAATGCAGAAAATGCTGAAGATAATCTCAATCACAATAATAATAATAATAATAATAATAATAATAATAATAATAATAACACAAATACTGCTGAGGATAATAACAATACTGAATCGGAAAATACAGATAATGAAGAAGAGAATCAACAAATTGATGACAATAAAAATAATGATGATAAAAAGGAAATTGCTTATAATTATGATGATATTAAAGTGAATGATATAAAATTAGCTAATTTGGTAAGTTGGTCGCCAATGCATTACATTACCGAGGGCGAGCTAGTTGCAATGCAAAATGGCATTTCCAATGTTCAAAAGTTAATCACCAACACTTTATTCGAACTAAAAAATTTGCAAGACAAGCGTAATAAGCTAGGGCTACAAACCCCGACAACTAAAGAGCAAAAATTGTATTATAAATTGAAGAGGTTATTTAAATTTGTTTTATTAAATTTTAATCGAGAAACCTTGGATATGCCGTTGCTTAAAGAGTTTCCAATATTGCAGGCTAATTACGCAGGAAACATACCTGTAGTTAGGCAACAAGGGACCCACAAAAGATTAAAAAAACATAGAAAATGACTTATTTTTTAAACCCAAAAAAAAAAAAAAAATTTAAATGAATAAAGTAAAAAAGTAAAAGTAAAACAAGCAACTTTAGTCATGTATTTAACATTTGCATATTTTGTATTACTTTTTTTTTTCCTTTTTTTTTTTTTTTTTTTTTATTAATATTTAAAAGGAAACTAATTTAATTAAAAAATGTTTGTAATATTCCTTAGTACAAGGTTATATATAGAAAATGAAATGAAATAAAAAAAAAAAAATTAAAATGGTGTTAATCGAAAAAGAAAATTTTAGTTAGCTAAACTAAATATTAAAAACATATATATATATATATATATGTGTGTGTACGTATGTGTACGCATATCCCACTCTACAAACTCTAAACATTGTTTAAATAGATTAGAATCTTAAAAATGAATATCTGCACCCAATAAATATGATATAACCATATACAAATTTAAGGATCCAATAAACAACCAAACGGAAAACCCAGTATAACGCATTAATTTTGAATTACTAAAATCCACGTATTTGTTGTTCAATGGCGTCAATTCAGTGGGTAATTCATGTTCTTGTGAGGCTAGAGTTTCATCCACATCCTTCTCCACGAGCATATATTTCTTTGAAGATGTAAAATAGATCAATGGAGCAGATACTACAGGTAGCATAAAACTTAGTATAACTTGACTCAAGTTCAAAATACCAGAAACACCCTTTTCGCCAAAAAATATAGTAACAAAAAAACAAGGGATGACAGCAAGCATTCTGGTTATCAATCTTCTCATCCATGGAGCAATAGACCAGTTCAAAAACCCTTCCGAGACGATTTGGCCAGACATTGTACATATGATACCAGCTGATTGACCGGAAAATAACATTGCTAAAGCGAAAATTAACCCTGCCGCTGGTGTAATATATTGGCACAATAAATCGTAAATTGTTAATAAATCTGCATCATCAGCATCTGGCTGTCCATACAACGTGGCACCTGCTATGATCAAAATTGCAGAATTAACGAAGGTTGCTACAAAAAACAATGTAAATATTAATTCTGCGTAGGAATAACCTAAAGTGTAATTTATTGCGCTCAAAGATGGTTTACTTTTAATCTTACCATATTTTTTCAAATCAAAGTCATTTAAACGTGATTTAACTAGACTTGACCCTAGGTATAAAGAGTGTGGCATAACTGTGGCTCCAACAATACCAATGGATAAATACATTGCCTGGGTTTCTTTGAAAATGACGGTCGATGGTAAAAATCCTTCGAATAATTTTAGTTTACTTTTGATTTGTATTTTAAATAATTCCAAAATAAAACAAAAAATAGTGCCCGCTACTAAAATGCTAACAAATATCTCAAAGCCTCTAATATTTTTCATTGAATGTTTTTCAGGTCTATAGAATAATAATATGATCAAAACATCTAAAACGGTAAGCAGGACACCGATATTTAAAGGTATATTAAACAAAATTTTTAAAGCAACTGCAGTTCCGACAACCTCAGCTAAATCTGTAGCTATAATTGCCAATTCTGCAAAGACATAAATGAAGTAATTCAATTTTCTGGGTAAGTGTTCCCTGCAATTCTCAGCTAAATCTTTGCCGGTAACTATTCCTAACTTTACACACAAACATTGCAATATAATGGCAAAGATATTTGAAAAAAAAATAGCAAATAATAATTTATAACCATATTGTGCACCAGAGGATACGTTCATTGAAGTATTTCCAGGATCCATGTATGATACACTAACCATTACGCCCGGTCCCACAAATAAAATAAACTTTTTAATTATAGATAACCAGTTTTTATGATTACCATTTATATTGGGATTTATACCAGTGTTCCCCGACTCCCTTGGATCTAATTGGTTACGATTTGACATTATAAGGGCTTTTGAGTTTTTATTCGTTTTTCTTCTAAATTATTATTGTTATTATTATTATTATTAGTGGTAGTAGTAGTATTATTATTAATTTTTTTTTTTTTAGTTATGTTTGTTAATAATATGGGATTGGTAAATGCTTGAAGTTTTGAAAATATTTATTAAAATTATGAGAAATAGAAATGAGTGCAATATGAGATACCGGTAAAGTTTAATCTAGTGGAGCAGTAAATGTATGTATATATATATATATATATATATATTCTATAAAAGGATCGTTTGCTTGGATGGTTTAGTGTATCTTAATTTGAATCATTAAGAAAAATGCAAAGAATTATTGATTTTTTATCTCTGTCGTTTGTAATAAGAATAAGCAATCATAAAGTGATCTTTCAAAGTAGGGAACGAATTGTCTAACTGACTGCATAATTTTTGAATTCCTACAATTTTTGTATTGCGTTTGATTCCATTCAAGAAAAAGCGGTTAAAAGTTTTCCATTTTGAATATTTTATTTTTTTTTCTTTTTTTTTTTAACTTTTGCACCCTTTTTTTATTTTGCTCATGTGTTTTTATTTGCTCACGTGTTTTTATTTTGTTTTGAATTTCTTTTTTTTTTTTTTTTTTTTTTCATTCGGACAAAAAAATAAAAATGCAATTCGGCATCTGATCACATGATGCATCTTTCGTGAAAAGCGATATCCTTTTTGTCATTTATTTATTTATTTATATTTTTTCTTCTTCTTTTTCCATTTGGCTTCAACAAAATATATCAAGATTCTTTACATTTTAATACCTATCCACTAGAAAACAAACCCTCAATTCTATAACCCACCAACAAATATCAAAATGAGTTATAGGAATAACCCTAATAATATATTTGATAATGTGGGGGATTCATTTTCTCCTTATGGTAGAAGAAGATGGAAAGATACCCCGAAATTTACAAAAACCACTCCTCAGGATCCAGAAACTCCGATCTTACTTGGGTTAAAACCACAGCAGCCCAACCCTACAACTTCAACTAAATATAATACCAATAACAATAACATTCTAAATAATACAAACGAGCAGCAGAGGGGTAATGAACCGCCAATTACCAGGAAGCACCCTCGTGACACTTTAATACCTACAAATATATTAGATGTTGGATCGCAAAGAACACTCGTTTTCATTATATGGTCAATTATACAAGCCTATAAATTTTACGATCTAATAATAATGAAAACGATTTCCCCAGTAAAAATTACAAGAACTGGGTTTTTAATCAAATATGCTCTTTTGGATTCTCTTTTTTGGTACAGTTTGCCAGCATTCAATATTCCAAAATTGATATTCAAACCAGTGGTTACTTACATTTTTATATTTTTATCTATTTTGTTTAATTCGTTAATTTCAAATGATAAAATGCTACCCATACTTACTTTACTATTACATACATGGTCTACTTTGAATCCAAAAAAAGTTTCGTTGACTGGTGATACCGTCTACTACAAAAATGTCCTAGACACATCTTCCCATTTTAAAGGAAGACATACAATTAAAATTTTACCAGAAAATACAGCATTATTCAATCCATTCCATGAAAATTTCTGTTTTAATAGTGTAGTAAACGTGATGACCACTGTTCCTATTAGAATGAATTCGACATACGATATTGATTTTTTACAATTGGAATATAGAGATTTGTATACCAATGAAAAAAGTTATGTAGATTTCCACAAAAAAGAATTAAAAAAAATTACCGGTAAAAAGAAATTGGAAATGTTAATCAAAGATGAACTAGACCCAAGCTCTGCAACAAACATCGAGTATTATTTATTAAACCTCAATAAGCCAGGCTTTTATCAATTGAAAAAAGTCGTAGATAATAAAAGTTTTGAATTAAAATTGTATAAATCCCATATGGTTATACCTGAGTGTCCAAAAGTCACCATTCTACAAAACAATGTTGGCAATGATAATACCAAATTCGATAGATGTATTGGTTCTTTCGACAACGTTACCATTAGAGTTACTGGTGTTCCGCCCTTGAAGTTGGAATATTCTAAGCAAGTTGGTGGTGAGGATCTAGTTAAAATCGATGATTCTAATTTGCAACCCAAGTCCCTAGGAAATTCCCCATTGCTAGCTAGTGATGTTTTGTTACTGAACAAGTTCAATAACAAATATATCGATGATTTAAAATGGGCACGTAACTATAATGTTGATATTAACCTATTATCTATTGCTGAACAACAAGGCACTCATGGTTATCATATTATAAAAGTCGTTGATGGATTTGGTAATGTAATTGAAAAGCAAACACTAGAATTATTGACAGCAGATAATCCCAACTTGTTGGATTATGAGTATCAAGTGCATGACACACCAAGGGTGACTTTTGATGAGAAAATTAATGGCAAAGCAAGCACTAAACGCTCTTTATTGATTAAAATGGATAATTTCAATAGCAATCATCTAACCCAGGAAGATGGACCTTTCAAAGCTTCTTTGTTATATAAACCTGAAGCTGATGGTAAATTTAAAAAATTTGAACATGCATTCACAAGCAGTGAGGGAACAGAAATTTTGGTCGATGAAGCGGGTACTTATATTTTGGAATCTGTTAGCTCCAGATATTGTCCCGGAATTGTTCTTGGTGAAAATAATGTCGTAATTACAAAACCTGTTGCTCCCAAAGTTCAGGTAAGGTCTACTCCAATTGAGGATAAGTGTGTTGGGCAAGTTGGATTAAATTTCGATTTAACTTTCAGCGGTGTTCCACCGTTTACTGTTTACACTAATATTTATAAGGTTGATAAACTCAGCGGCAAACGTTCGTTATACAACAAAGTTAAGCAATATTCTAGTGGCATTCGTTATCAATATACATATACTCCAGTTGTAGAAGGTGATTACGAAATTGTCTTTACCGATATATCTAATCAAATTTTCCCCGAAAAACTCCCCTTATTACCATTGAAAGATTATAATTTCAAAACTTCAATGCGAGTCAAGCCGGACGTGAAAATTGTCAATAACAACAACAACAACAACAATAATAATAATAGAAGAAAAATATGTTTAAATTCTAACTCTATTATCCCAATTGTCTTAAAGGGGGAAGCACCATTTGCCATCAACTATGACATTATTGAAACTTTTAGTAACAATAGAAAAAGTTTTGAATTGCTTGATGTTTTGGATGATCATATAGAAATTACCACCCCTGAATTTAATGTTGGTGGTAATTATATTTTGTCTATTGCGTCAATTACAGATAAAACAGGGTGTACAGTATTATTAAGCGGTAAAGAGGTTTCTTTTGATGTTAGAAGAGTTGTTCCTAAAGCTGAGTTCAATATTTTGCAAAATGGTGGTAATTCAGTTATTATCAAAGAAGGTTCGTCGTACAAGTTACCGTTAAGACTAACCGGCAATGCTCCTTTTAGAGTAGTTTACGAACACTATAAAGATGGTACTTTGCTTGGACGTAAAACTGCCAGATTTGCTTCTAACGTGAATCCAGAGTTAACTTTTACTGATCGTGGGATTTATAAATTGATTTCCATGGAAGACAATGAGTGCCAAGGTACTATAGTTGGCGGTGAACAAACTTTTGAAATTTCTTATTTACCGTTACCAAAGTTAAGAGTTTTGGATGATTCAAATAAAATATCTAAAGTTAATAGCTATAATTATATTAAGGATGGCGTTTGTCAAGGTTTTGAGGATTTAGTAGAAATGTACATTGATGGTTTGGCACCATTTGTTGTTTGTTACGATGTGATTAGTCCTAGTGGCAAAATTCAAAAACAAAAGATTCAAGTAACCACCAACTATGCCTCTATTAGATTATTAAATGATGAGCCTGGTGAATATCAGGTGCTTATAAGAAACGTTTATGATATGAATTATAACGAGGAGGACATCAAGAAATTAAGCATTAATCCACGAGAAATTCAAGTTGTACAAGTTGTTCATAAACTCCCCAGTATCAGATTTGTTAACAATAATAAAAAATTTAGAACTTGTTTGGCCAATTTATATAATGCTAAAAATTTATTGGATCCAATTCAATTAACTGCAGTTAGCGGTACTGGTCCATATACCATTACATTCAGGATATATCATGAGAGTAGTGGCAGAACTGAATATCAAACCTTTTCTAATATAAGAAGGGAACAAGGTCTACAATTCCAATATGAGGAACTATATAGAAAATTGAGTATGGGAAGTCATATTATTACTATTGATAAGATTGTTGAAATGGATACTGGATGTATTGGAGAGGATACTTCGAATTCAAGGATCACCTTATACATTACAGATGTCCCTAAAATTACGTTATTGGAATCCCATTTGGAGTACTGTGTCGGTGATTATGTAGCTTACCAATTGAACGGTATTTCTCCCTTTGAAATTAGATACCAGTTTAACGATGTAAAGTTGAAGACCATTGAAAATACAAATCAATTTGTTAGATTGGCCAGTGAATCTGGTGAAATATCTATTAATTCGATACAAGATGCTTCGTCCAAGTGTTTGGTTAATTTCACCAATCCAGAAATGAGTGCTCAATATGAAGCTTTGAAATTGAAAATACATCCAATTCCATCGGTAACTGTGTCCAAAGGTGAATATCTAGAGGAAGATATTCACGAAGGCGATCAAGCTGAAGTTATTTTCACATTTGAAGGTACTCCACCATTTTCTTTAACTTATGTTAGAATTGAAGAAGATAATGGTGCGATCATACAGAATAAGAGGAGCACTGAGAAAATGACATTGAAACGTAATTCTGTCAATAAAAAAATGGGGAACATTGATAAAAGAAATGTTATTGAAACACATAGAGTTACTGATATATATTCCTATGAATATAGAGTTGTTACTAGTTTACAAGGCACTTATGAAGCCATTGAGATATTTGACGCTTATTGTTTTGCTAGAAACGATGCATATTTTCAGAGTCAAATTTGAATATTTTTTTTTGTCCTTTTAATTTAATATTTTTTTTTGTACATTAAGCTCATGCAAATATATATATATATATATATATATACATATTTGTTTATCTGTTAATCTTTATCATTATTTATTTAAAAAAAAAAAAAAAATTGTTGAAATAAGAATAATTATTTTTAGCTTCTTACACACATTTATCTTGTTTGTTTTAATGCATGCTAGCAAAATGGCTAAGACAATTTTAATTATTGTTATCATGTCAAATACTAATGATTAATATCCAAAAAAAATATATATATATAAAAGAATTATTGGATATACATAAAAGTTTAACTATTTTTGTGTTTACGCCAGTCAATAGATAAGGTATATTGACAGTAATTAAATTGAAGCTATTTAAGTTAGTAAAATTTTTTGCTTAAACAACTTTTTCTTTTTTTTTTTTTTTTTTCTTTTTTTTTTTTTTTCATGACTCCTTGTTATATATAGGCAATATTCCAGCCTTCTTCGCAAATTTGAAATTTTAACTCATCCTCATCGAAATATTCATTTTTATACAAAGATTCAATTTTATTTTGGATGAAGCCAGCAATGCTAATTGAAGGTATACCTTTACGAAATATCCAATTCAATTCACTAGCATAGTGCAATTTATAACTAAAGTTTTTTGGGTCGAAATCCATACAGGGTGTGTCTAATGAAGCAATGGGCTCTGGTACTAAGTTCAAATCCAATGCAGCCTTTTTTCCACTTTTCTCTAATAATTGCTTTCGCATGATATTTTTATCATTAATACATAATCTTCTTTTTTTAATGTGATGGTTTTCCGCAATAGTAATATTTTCAAGTATTAAAAACATTTTTCCATCACTATCTTGGCACATTTCAACATTTGCCGCATAATAATTGATGATTCCGTCAAACAAAATATTAGCAATTGCCTCCTGCTGTGTCATAAGTTCTTTGTACTTTTCATAATGATTAAGCAGACCTGCATCATTAAGATTAATTTCAATAAACCAGCATTGGGGTAGAGTCAATTTTAAATTTTTATATATTTGATTTACAATTTGATCAATTAGTTTATATAATTCGTTAAAATGTGTCTCGATTATTAACAACCCGTTAATTTTTAAAACTTTTAGTTGAGAGGATAGCTCATTCTTCCATCTTAAACGGATACTGTTATTTCTGGATAAATTCCATAAAATATTTTGGAAACATCGCTTTCTTTCCAAATTACTGGGAATACTAAATTGTAAGAATTTTGATTGTGTAGTTATATTTCTTTTGTTTGTTAGCATGATTGAATATAATTGTAGCCGGACTTTTTTATTGTAACATAAGGAAAATTTTGCAATCATCAAAAGTAGGTTAAGGTTAATTATTTTTTTGGTCTTTTTAATATTTCTAATCGTGGAAGCAGTGGTAAATTCGCCCTTATCGTCGTGATCTTGTTCTATTAATATACTGACACCTGTATTTGAAGTTATCCTTTTTAAAGAGTTTTCAATCATAAACCCTTCTTTGTCTATTTTCCATTTTTCACCAATCACTTCATCAGGTGTTTTAACACAAATCTCTAGGTTTTTACTAATAGCTGCCACTTTTTGATAAAATTTTTTAGTTTGAAACAAGGTATATCTTAGCTTCTTATCATAGCTGTTGCCATTAGTTACAATTTTAAGATAATTATAACCAGATGTTTGGATATCCACTTCAACAACAATATTTGTAGCACCTTGTTTCAATATAAATTCTAATAATAAATTTGAAATTATATATGTTGGAGATGTGATGTTATAATTCAAGACGCTATTGAAGTTAGACATCAAAGTGTTGTTTTATTTATTTTTTTTTATTCTTATTTTATAAAGTATGTGTTAGCCGCTCAAATATATATATATGTTACCATCTTAAATTTTTAAAAAATAAAAATAAAATAAAATGGAAAACCGGAAATTATGAAATTGCACATTTCACAAATAAACAAAACTGGGAATGTTTTTTTTTCCGGAACGATTTACATACCGAGGAGTGACTTTTACAGTTGAACGGACATTTGGTAGAAAAGTGGACTATCAAAGAATATTTTCCAATTATTTACAGTGCTTTCCCCCTCTCCTTTCAGAGCTTAGTGATAAAACTGATGGCCTTGGAATTCGTTTTAGTTAGATAGAAGGTTAAATAAAAGTTAAAAAAAATAAAAAGAAAAAAAAAAATAAAAAAAACACTGTAGCAAAAAGAATCAGTGATTTCTCAATAGTTATCATAGTTTATTGTGATATTTAGTTTCTACATATGAATACCACTACTAGGAAAATAGGGTGCTCATTACCGTTACATTTACCTAAGCCAAAGATCATAACACTTGATGCATACAATACGTTATACTCAACAAAAGTTCCAGTAATGCAAAAATACTGTGAATTTGGTGTTAAATATGGACTGGACATCAATATTCCAATAGATTGCAAAAAAATGGAACAGAGTTTTCCTTCAATATTTAAAAAGATAAACAATAAATATCCACAATACGGTAAAAAATGTGGGCTTACACCTGAAGAATGGTGGAGTAAATTAATAATTGAATGCTTTCAATCGGTATTACCACACATATCAGAGAAACGGGGATTGCCTGATGGACTGCTCGATGATATTCTCGCTTCATTTGAAACCTCACAAGTTTATGCTATCTATCCTGATTTAATCCCATTTTTAGAATATTGTAAAAACAATGACATTGTTTTGGGTATTGCAAGTAATACAGACCCTATAATGTGCAAATTAATACGTAATTTGGGTATCGATCTGTATTTTATTAATGATAACAACAGCAACGTATATTTATCTTATGATTTGGAGATTAAAAAACCAAATAAATTATTTTTTGATTATATTTTGAAAAGGGTAATATATCAAGACAAATCTTTAACAAAAAATATGAAACATGACAATATTGATGAGCTGAAAAAACATTGTTATCATATTGGTGATGAAAAACATAACGATATGGAGGGTGCTTCAAATGCTGGCTGGAATGGTATTTTATTGGATAGAATGAATAAATATGGATACTTTGGTACTGATATTTACAAAAGCAAGAGCAGTGTCCCAATTGAAACTCAATTAGCCATAGATAAGATAGATAACAATTTAGAGCAAGCTTGGGTTACATGTTTACAAAATAAGAATAAAATAATTACTGCTGGACCCAATCAGTTTGTAATATCTACTTTTCAAACCTTAACTGATCTATTTCAACAGCAAGAATAACAATGATTTTTTAAAATTAAAAAAAAAAAAAAAAAAAAAAAAAAATGAAGATTTTGTAAATAAAGTTAATAATTATGATTTTAATATTTTTAGATACGAAGTGAATAATTAAAAAAAAAAAAAAAAGAAATATTAATGGTTATGTTTTTGGCGGCATTTACAATGTGGCTGAGCAAAAAAATTATTAAAATGTATAGTACTATACTATAGCAGAAACTGGACAAGACCGGAGTCGAACCGATGACCTCTACCTTGCAAGGGTAGCGCGCTACCAACTGCGCCACTTGCCCGTTCTATATTTATTTGTAAAGATAATGTAACTAAATTTACCACAATACACACGAAATATGAGAATTTAACAACAAGATCGCGACTCCGAAATAGTATGGAGAACGTCAAAAGTGGATGGAAAAGTAACAAATTATCACATTTGTCTTGATTTAAGTAATAAAATAAGCATCATAACGTGTACTAAGAGCACATAACCCTATATACTCTTCAGTGACGTGTCATATTTCACGTTTCATTTCAGTCCTATAGCATTGGAGAATATATGCAATCTTTTTTTTTTTTTTTTTTTTTTTTTTTACCATCAATCACTCCTTGTCCTTACTACAGATAAACAACTAGCACAGCTCCATAATCACCAATCACTTAGTATAAACTTAATCATTTTGTTTATATACCTTTTTAATTTGCACCAACTTTCTTTCTTTTATTTTCCAGTTTTCTTATAAAGTCCCGTAAAAGTTTATCATGTGACCTCATATTTTATGAACTACTTGTGATTATTAGGGTCTACTTTATGATATATTATCATACTAATAAAAGTTTTACATAAAATAAACACTAGAACATTACGGATTGAAACGATCCAAAAAAAAAAAAGGAGAAAAGCACTTTAAAGAGATTTTTAATCAATGACTTATTTTTTTAATTCCTTTCCATAAACTTTTGTATTTTGAGCATCGCACTAGAAAAGGGGCCAATCAAGGAGAGGAAAAAGAAACTACTTGAATCTTAACTTAATAATGCTAATTCCCATTTGTGGCACAAATACATAGAAAAAGTGATAAAAGAAAAAGAATATATATAAAAGCCAGAGCTCTTCATATTCTCTTCCCCTTTTTCATCTTTTTTTTTTTTTCCCAAGCTGAATCAAAAATCTCTTTAACAGAATAGTAACGATAATAGAATAGAATATCTTGTTTTAAATGAATATTAAAAAAAAAAAAAAAAAAAAAAGCTATACTAATTAATTAATAAATAAATAAAAAAATAAAACAAAAAACGTGAAAACATACGCTAGCTTTTCTATTGTTTTTTCCCTTGGAGTACGTAAGTATATTATTGTTCAATGCTCATACACGACATCCTAAATTATGGGTTAATGTCACCGGCAAAAATACCTTCTTCTCTTTGGGTATCCCATTTTTCAACCCAATCAACAGGACATAGAGAACTGTAAGTTCTCCAGAAAACCTTACATGGAGCAAAATCTTCACCTTTAGCATTAATACACTTGTGGTAATCGACATATGATTGCCAGCAATGTTTTGTTTGATTTTGGTTTGGGAATCTTGGGTCAAAACCGGGGGTCTTCAATTCAATATCAGCCATGTTTTCTTTTTCTCTTTTTTATTTTTTATTAAACTCGTATGTATATATATATATGTATATATAGTTGTTGATGGTCAAATCTTTAGTAGTAATTAATAAAATCCACCACTTACGTAAAAGTTGTAAAAGAAAAGGCAAGAGTTGACTGTGCCAAAGGGAAAGTAGTAAATCGAAAGAAAAAAAAAATAAAAATTGAAAAGATAACACAGAGAAAAAAAAATTTTTTTTTTCTATTTCTTTTTAAAATCAACTGCTGTTTAAAAGAAAACAAACAGAAAAAAAAAAAAAAAAAAAAATTTACTCCGTTAAAATACCCATAGAAAAATAACGCTTATTACAAACAGTTATTAACATTTGTTATAAACTTAACTAAAATGCAATTTCTCCTTTTCAACTTCTTTCAATCCAATAAAAATAAGCACTACAAAGCTGTGCCTCTTAAGTTTCAATCCTTAGCAGTAACCTTTTTATAACAATCTACGTGTTAATTTGCCCAAAGTGCATTAGTTTAAATCTTACATTTAATATCGCCTACCCTCCTGCGCCATAATACACCATACAAGCATCCTTTTTAACGATACATAGTCAAAGTTTAAACATTATAAGAAATTCAATTGGTTCAAAGTCATGTGATTTGTTCAATACCACTAGTGCCACTATAAAAATACAAAAATACAAAAAATACAAAAAAAAAAAAAACTCATACATAATCCAAAACATTTGTTGCAATCTTAGTACCATTCTCCTTATCAAACGTTTTCAAAAATCTAATTAATTGAAAGGATAGATTCCAATATTCTAGTGATTCATCTTCATCTTCAAACTCAGTACCGACGTCTTCACCACCACAATTTGCTGCAACACTTGCTGCCGTAGATACCGCTGCATTGACTAGTATCTTTAAAACTTGTTTAACTAAAGTTTGATCTTTTAACAATATACCAGCACTTGCAGTATTTTTGTCATCTTCCTCCTCTTCATCATATATTCTTAAAGACCCACTGTTTTTGACATCCTTGTTATCAACGAAAACGCTGGAAGCTGAGTCAGCATTGTTGTCTTCATTGTAGTTCAAAAACACCATCAATAAAACACCCAAAGTTTTTGCATTGTTCAGTTTAATACAATCTGAAATTAACGTTTTTGGGGTAATCTTTGTGCTTTCAAAAAAATATTTCCAATACCTAATTTCAATTTTTCTTAAACAATTACTTATAATTTCTAGTCTTCTATGTGCCACTGTTATTAGACCAGTATTTGCTTCATCATATAGGTTAATCAATCTCATAATCATGCTTAAATCTTGTTTATTCAATATTTTAAACGACAAAACTTTCTCCAACGCAAATAAGTAGTGCTTGGAATAGCTATACTTCCGAGTTACACTCTCCAAATAGTTAGTGACAAGTTGCTCATCGTTGACAGACGAGGACAAGTATTCTAATATACTTTCAATTATTCCATCTAGTACAATACCATCATGTAAAGATAATCCACTATGATATTTGCCTATAGCACATTGTAGACTCTGAAAAATGGTACACTCTTTATTTAAAAGTATAGGATACTCTTCTTCGTATATATTGTGTTTTACCAATAGCGGGATTTCCGACACAGAACTATCAATAATTGCGCTCAGATTTGTGATTATTAATTCATTTCCCTTTATTAGGCAAAGTTTACCATCGATAAAATCCACTATTCTTTCCACATTTGAATATAAAATCTTGAATTCCCAACCAGTATTTTCGTTATAATCTAACCGCAATAATTCGTCATATTCATTATATATTACAAATTGGTTTTTCTTGTGTCTGTAGATCCATCTAAAGTATTTGAAAAATACATCTTTATTAATATTAATTGGCGCAGCTGTTCTATGATTTACTATGGTGTTAACATTGAACAAATGGAGATCAGATAATACATCAAATTGCTCAATTCTTCTGGTGTTTTTGACGGATATAGAACCTAGACATAAACAAATTTCAGCAGTCTTGTATAATATTTCACTTGTTTTCTTTTTCCTAACCACAGTACAATCATTCAATGTATTCACAGACATAGATGCTAAAAATTCGTCAGACTTAATAACATATGACCATGTTCTACCTGTTTCCATGTCACCGTTATTAACCCGTAGAATTTCTTCAATATCATAACATTTAAGTACAGTAACATAATCTTCAGTATATGCTATTAGCAAATATTTGTCGCCAATCCATTCCATATCCAATATTCCAGAAAATTGAAAGTTTTGCCAATTTCTATTACCACCAGAATGGTCTTCAAGTATCTTGAAATCACAGATTAGTAAAATATCCTTATTTGCTACAAAACACGCTAACTTAGTTAGAGACCCATTTAGTTTAGTCAATGAAACATAATTATTAATGGATTTTGTGGGTAACCTGAGTACTAATCTATTACTGTTATTATTGCTATTATTGTGGCCACCACCACCACCACCTTGCTTGTTATAACTACCGTTGCCGCTGGTACCGTTGGACTGTATACTTGCAGTGAACATGGATGAATAAGTACCTATCGACGTTGACTGAAAAATTAAAAGACTGTTTGTTTTATTGTCATTCAAAACATATGGGCCTGATACTTTCAAATTAGATATTTGCTTAGCGGAGATTTCCTGCCAACAGTTCCATACTTGGAAAGTACCCTCCATAGTACCATTAATGTTATTAGAAAAAGTGGTTATTATTGTTTGGTCCATGTATGAAAAAGAAGTAAGCAGTCCTTGTTTTTCAATTTCGTTTTCAAAAGTGAACAATATGTTACCATACTTTGACACTAACTGAATCCCACTATACTCGGTTGTCAACAAGGCCACATCATCGGTCAACTTGCCACCTCTCGTAATTTTTGAATTAAATTTTACACGTTTTACAATTTCCTTTTTTCTGACATCATATAAAATCATTTCTTTGCTCAAAAGTATATTAAACAAATCGTTACCAAAGGAATAAGCATTGATAAATTGTTCAGTACTTGTTGTTTGGATATTTAATTCATTTGTATAGACAGTTTTGTTGATAGTGTTGATCATACTTAGAAAAAGCTTATAATTATCATTATTACTATTTCCCCCATTATTGTTGACTTTATCTCTCGACAAAACAAACAAGTAACCATTATTGGTAATTAATTTAATACCATTGCGAATTTTAATTGATTCGTTAGATTTCAATTTAAAGTTTTCCAAAGTTAACAAATGTACTTCATGGCTAAATAATATAAATAGATGATCAATACGTTTGTCACCAAAGGTGTCACTTACCCTGCTACTATTCATGTTATTGCGTGTATGTTTATCTTTGCGTAAAAAATTGGGACTTCCTCGGAAAACCATACCTTGTAAAATTTCGTGATCAAATTTCAATACACATTTCAATCTCAATTCAGAAGCTTTAATTGGCATTTCATCCGAGATTTCATCTCTTGAATTAATTAGCATTTGGAAAATGTTTCGCTGTCTATTTATAGAGTACCCATTTTGAATGACTTTTTTGTTATTTTGTTGTGAAAAAACAGTCAACACTTCATCATCAATGTCATTTGCAATTACTTCATCGACATTTGTATCATTGAAATAGTTGTAATAATCTTTAGCTTTAGATTGTAACGTTTGTGGCATCAATATTTTGTGTTTAGGTAACATGCCATATTCTTTATAAGCCACAGCTGCATCATTTCTTGTGGCTATTTGATACACTAAAATATAATTTTTATCTGTAACAACATAGAAATAAACCCTTCTGTGAGCATTGTTGCCATTATTATTATTATTATTATTATTATTGATTGCCATGATCGATCCATCACCATCGGTGTCATTTAAATTAGCAGTTATCCCCTTGATGGTTTCATTATCACTATTATAAATTATAAACTTGTTAGCCCCAAAATTTTCAATTGATTTCAAGGAACGCTCATGTGTTGACGTTGGTGCTAGTGGTTTAAAATTATAAAGTAAGACTCTAGTAGATGTTAAAAGTATTAAGGAATTAGTTTCTGATACTGACACAGATTGTAAAATAAGTTCGTTGGCTGTTTTAATTACTTGTTCATCTTTAGGGTTTGGTCTTTGCAATTCAGGTTCACATGTAGTATCTGTACCGTCAGTGGTAGAATTATCTAAGGGTAGAGTTCTTTTTGGGATGGTGAAAGACTGAGGTGAGCTAATAGGCCATACATGCATTTTCTTGTTTTTAGTTATTTCCAGTTGAACTTTGATAAATTTTTTTCTTCCAATGGAAAATAGTTTTTTTAGAAACATTCAAGTTTCACTAATTGTTTACTTTTTACACAATTAAAGAAAAACTGAGCTAATGGATTCCCGTGGCGGGGGGGTACGAAACATGGAAGAATTTCACAAAATAATTTTTATAACAATTATTTGCCGTAGTCTAGTTGTCCGAAATCCGAAAACATGTATATATATATATATATATTTGATCAAAAATATTAATATTAACATGAGTGGATTAATAATGATTAATCGACTGAAATTCCCTAAATTGGAAAAATCAACTAGACAATTGCTACCTCACATCTCATATAGATCTTGAAAACAAGCCAATTAGACAATTAATTAATAAAATATCATATTATATATTGGAAATAAACGTGGGTGGAACCGAAAAATGAATTAAAAAAAAAAAAAAAAAAAAGAAAAAAGAAAAAAGAAAAAAGAAAAAAGATATAAGAACAAATAAATTAACGTTAACCAAATACTATACACTAATTGTTTTCCAAATATTTAAACCATCTGTACCGGTACTAACCAAGCAACCAGGAATCTGTTTGTGCCATTTAACGTCTTTAACATCTTTTTGCCAATGAACAAATAACAATTGTGGAGGGATTTGTTGTAACTCTTTAGCCTCAGCAGCCTGTTGTTTAATTTCCTCATCGTCCGCTTCCACAGATAAATCCCATAGAGTAACAGTATTATCTTCAGAAGCAACAGCAATAATGGACTCATCCAATGGGTTGAAGCTTATAGAGGTAATAGGACCCTTGTGGAACTCATATTGTGCTACTGGAGACGGCGATGCATTGTTTGGTGAAAATTGTCTTAGATCCCAAACACCCCAAGTACCATTATCATCACCACTTGCTAACAAATAACCGATCTTTTCATTCCAACTAATGACGTTAACATCAGTGTTGGATGCTTTCACGGAGATGGCTGGCTTGTGTTTTTTAGATCTGGTATCCCAAATCCTTATAAACCCGTCACAACCACAAGTAGCAAAAACAGTAGGCTCAGCACGCGACCACTGGATATCCTCAATGGATTTATTGTTGTCCACAGTAAATGGTTGTTTATCAGTAACCCATTTAGAAGTAGTCCTTTGCGTAAAGAAGATACGACCAGAACAATCACCACTTAATAAAGCACCATTTTTAATTAATGGAGACCAATCTAAACCATAGCCCTCAACGTTACCATGGTTTCTAATTGTGTGAATAGGATGTTTAGCTTGCTTCGGAATCTGATAACCGGGTGTATCAAATGCTTTAACTTGGGATGCTAGATTGTGAATGTAAACTTCTCCATTTTCAGACATTGAAGCTGTTAAAATCTCTTGGCCTTGCACGCCAGAAAATGAAGAGACTTTTAATCTATTTGTAGTATCTCTTAACGAAATGCTTTCATTTTCAATGATCGGGTCCAGATCTTCATTGTTGTCTTCATCTTCATCATCGTCATCTTCTTCATCATCTTTTTTCACCAACGTTTTCGTTAATTGACTTAATTTTAATACGAGCAACTCATTATCTTTCTTTCTGGATGCTTGTGTAGCGGTAGTCATCAAAATAGATTGCGGATAATTTCTACGTTCCATACCCAAATTATCTGGGATAATATCTAAAGTCATACATGGCCAAGGTAAATTTACATTGTGCAACATCTCGTAAACCGTTGGATCTGCTTCTAAAACCTCATCGGGACCTAATGGTCGTGATAAATGTGGTAAATATAATTGTTGTTCATTACTATTAACATTGCTGGATTCATCCTGTTCAATAATTTTTTGAGCTTTTTCTTGCTGTTTTTCTAAAAACAATTCAGTAGCTTCCTCACCGGTTTCTTCATCTTCATCTTCTTCGTCATCTACTTCGATAATTTCTCCATCACTTTCAAAATCATCACCATATGGGTCCTCAAACTCACCCATTTCACTATTTATATTTTCATCAACCACAGGCTCTTGATGTTTTGATGGTAAACTTCCAGAATCAATCTTGCTTGCAACGATTCTATCAATTTTTTCGTTTGCATCTTCACTAATTCTTTTTTTAGACATATTTCTGATGGTTTTTTTTCCCCTTTTTTTTCTTTTTCTTTTTCCTTTTAAAATCACTGAGATATATATCCTAAATACTCAACATACAAGCTGAAAAGAAAGTCGGATGTGTTTGAGGTTAAAAAAATTAACACTTTATTTATATATATAAATTTCTATTGTTGCATGAGCGTGCGTTTATTTTATAACTTAAAAAATTTTTTTCTTTGAAATATTGAAAAAAAAAAAAAAAAAAAAAAAAAAAAGAAACGACAATTGCAAAAATAAACAAAATTTTGATTTTTCCAATACAAAAAGTAAAAAAAAAAAAAAAAAAAAAAAATATATATATATATATATATATAGAAAAGGTGGAAACATGATTGATAAGAAAGATTCAGTTAAATATATCCATTCATATCTTCAACACAATGCCTATCACAGGGACTCTTGTTCTTCCCTCTTTTTCTGTTTTTTTCTAACCTTCTTCAGTTTCTCTTGTTCAATTAAAAAATCTTTGTTTTTCTTTACATAATCTATTAGAAAATCAGGATCTTTCGATGCTTTAGCCGCGGACAATAGACATTGTACACTTTTAAAATAGTTACTCTCTTGAACAATAGAATGTAAATCGTCAACTTCTACTCTGGTTTTCTGTAATCTATTCAAAATCTTTTGATTTCTTTGATAACACATTATTCGTTGAACAAACCTGGTAGATTTGAAGGAAACTTCTCCAGGATTCATAGTTCCGGATTTCTTCAAATTATACCAAGGTGTGTATATAATCCTACATTCCGGCAGTTTGTTACCGTGTATGCTTGAAGATTTGCACAATTGTAAAACATCTAATAAAACATCCTTAGGAATATCATCAATTCCCTTATCTTTGTCATGCAGTTTTAAATATATATGACCACTAGAATATTTATCGGCATGGAACCAAATCATATTGGACTCTCTATAGCCATATTTGATTAATAAATCATTTTCAAATTTATCTTTTCCTGTTATCAGCCAATAAGGATGGGTCGTATTTTCTTCATGTAGTGACTGATAAAAGTAGACCATGCTAGCCTCAACTTTCTTTTTTTTTGATATATCTGCCGGGCAATTAGAACTTACATAAGATTTCATTTTTCTTTTGTAATAAAAAAGGAAATTAGTATTAAACAATAAATAGCTTTAATGAATTTCAAAATTGCTAAAAAAATAAAAAAGGGGGGGAGGGAAAGCCTGGAAAATATATGACTTGAGACCGGGTAAAAATAAAATAAAATAAGATAAAATAAAATACGAAAAATTAAAGCATAAAAAAAAAAAAAAAAAAAAATCCTTTGTTCATTGCTGCAAATAAGCCTTTTACTGCCATCAGTCTAAATAAAAAAGTAAACCTGACATTATCAGAAAACATGGGGACTAAAGGTAGAGAAATGGATATTTGGAATAGTTTAACCTCTGTTTGTGATGAGGAAAAGCAACAACAACAACAAACACAAATGCCTGATAACCCTTCATACACTAGAGATTCTCAAGACAATAAAAGTATTGACGCTGAAAATAAAAATGAGTACATTTTGAACAATGATCAACAAAGCGTTGTTTCTATAGACGCAAATACTAGCAATCTTGATCTAGAAATTCAACTAAAACCCCCTATTGAGCCTTTTTTTAAGAAAACCAGAGTTACAAAATTCTATATATTTATTAAGACCATCAAATATTTTACATGGTTGATTGCAGTTTTGATGTCTGCCAAAGTGATTTTCGGCTTGTGTTATAATTATGGATATTTTAGCAACAACCATAAAGTTGTGGACAATATAAAGATGCCATGCCAGAATCTCTCCCAACAATGGGCTAAACCCTTACAACTTGACCATGGTTACTCCGAGTCTTTTGAAATTACTATAGAAGAAGAACCATCCCCCAGCCCAGTATACACTCAAAACTTGTTGACATATAATTTTGGAAATTCTTGGGGTAAACCTGCCAAATTCAAAGTCGTTCCATGGGAGAATACTACTGCTTACAACACTATTTATCTAGAATTGAAAACGTTTGTTAATGGTACCCAATACGACAGATTGTTACACGTTTTCATTAATAATATAACAATATGGAGGAGCTCAACCGTTGAACCATTTAATAGAACTGATATCCATAGTAGAAGTGTTAAAGACATTACAAAGTATATAAAATTATTCAAAAATAACAAAGAGCTAGAGATGGTCTTTCAATTAGACAATATAGTGACAGCAAAGTTGGATGGTGTGTTTTCTGTTGAGTTGAATGTAAACTATTACAATTTAACAAAAGAAAATTATGATGAACAAACTACTGAGTCTGAAAAGTTTTTAAAGGATGTTTTATTGGATCATGTTAATCCTTACTCTTCACCTGATTTTTTAGAACCCTTGATCTCTACACAAAGAATAACGCCGCTATTATATTATCCACACACTCAAATCCAAAGGCCTTATTCACATTCTTTGAAACCATTCATTGAATCGTTAGACCCTAAGGATACAATAAAGATTTCAGCCGAGGTATTTTTGAATGGCAATGCCGCAGAAGAGTTTTGGTACTCTAATGTTTTGGATAAATATGCAGGCAGATTTTCTAAACAGGGACATGAATTATTAGGCCATGGTCCTATGAGAACTTTGAATGTCTATTTGACTACTGAACCTCCAAATAAAAGTTTGAAAAGTGATAAGGGTCAAAATCCAAGAAAATTAATTCATTCTGTCATTCCAAATCCAACCATTTTTACAGGTGGTATTTCGCCGCCACTTTGGAAGCCTGTTGTTAGTATTGGTACCTTTGATTTGACACCGATTCTTATTGACTTAACACCATACATGAATGAATTGTTATTTAACTCTGAGAAAGAGTGGTTTTTAGAATTCGAAATTGCTAGCAGCTTTGATACTGATTCATACAAAGAGACCATTGGTGAAAATTGGATTTTGAGCGGCAATTTAATGGCTTGGTGTGGCGATACTGGGAAACACCCATTAAAGTATCTCTACGAAATTGATTCTAATCAGAATTCTATGTTCAAAGTTAAAGCAAAAGACGATGAACCTGATGAATTAGAACAAAGGGTTGAGTCAAATTCGAGTTTGCTTACCGTCCACAGAATTCAGTACAAAGATACAGAGTATTTTTTGAATACCAAGTTTCATAATCTTCTTATCAACACCCAAGTTTATAAAAAATACGGTGATCATCAAAGCAACCATGTTTTACTTGTCACTGGGACTGAATTTGAGGTTATAGACACAGAAACAGATCAAATTGTTTTTCTCGGTTCAGATGATTCAAATTGGGCACTCGAAACAACAATAAACACTATTGAGGTTGATGAGTCTGCTTCTGAGCTAACTTACAAGTCCAATATCAGTTTGAACTATAAGAGGAATGTTTCTTTGTTAAGTTGTGATAGTGAGGATAATGTTAATTTATACAATTTGCAAGCCACTCAAATCGGTGACTCAGTGTACACTTTATCTCCCTCTTCAAATTATGGTAGCGGTAATAGTATTCACTCCGTCGAGGTTGATAGAACCTGGCCTTGGCAAAGAAAGTACAATAGGGTTGTAATTGTAAAAGACAATAAGGCCATTGTTGATGTTCGAACGTAAAGCTAATAAAAGTGACATTTGTTCGTTATCTTTGTTTAATATTTTAAAGATTATTACATAATAGGATTTTAATATTTGTTCTGTCTGTTGACTACGAGCGTTTTGTATTGATTGTTTTTATCTCGCTCTCTTTCCCCTTCCTCTTATATCTTTCTTTTTGATGACTAATTCTTAGCTAAAGGCAAAAGAAAATAAACATACAACTTTTAGTACATAAAGCTTAATCTGAATCTGAATCATTATTCGTGACAATGTCCAAGATCATTGTTTTTAAAGAGTTTTGTGAAGTAGAGTTATTAGTATCTGGGTCCTGATTCTTTGGATTATTAAAATTTTCATTTTTATTAGATTGCTTGGAAATGTTTTGTTGATCCATTCTAGAAGAAATTTTGTTGTTCAAGGAAGACAAAGCCGCTTGTAAGTAAGTATCTCTTTGGTTCATTCTATTGGTTAGATTATTTGAACGAAAAGTTGTTAATAATTCTGTAAAATTTTTTTTCCCTGTTACATCTTCCATTCGTGCCTTAATAGGAGTATGTGTCGGTTTTATTGTTAAGCCATAATCTTTATGATTATTAGAACTTTTTTTGTTGGAAAATTTTTTTTGGGATTTACAGTACCCACAATTTTCTACAATTTTAAAAATTGTATCTTTTATTCTTGGCCAAAAATAATGTTTATTTATTTCTTTAGAGAGTTTGTTTATTCCACAATGATTCAAATTATGCAGTTTTTCAGCATGTTTATATTGCTCATTAATATTGTAAATAACTTCTTTACCATTCAAAAATAGTTTATCGTTGATCTCATCATATCTATAACGTAATCTTGACGACCTTAAATTGGCTTTTTCAGCTCTATCCGCCGAATCTGGATAAGTATTGGTTCGGAAAAAGTGTCTTAATCTTAAATATTTTACTATATTTCCTTCTGAATCAATAATTTTATTGTACCGCCTAATAGGCTCTCTTAACTTATTATCGTCACGCTTATCTTTTGTTGCAAAAGTATTTGTGGCTACTGCATTCGTAGAAGCTGCAGCATCGATATCAGTTTCTTGATTATTTGCTATCCCTGAATGGTTTAATTCTTGATAATAAAAATAACTAGCCACTGGATCGTCAAAGCCCTTCAATACACCGCTTGCTGGCAATTTCCCCAACCGTTTGAAATCTAAAGATTCAAAGATTCTTCTGATGCCCACGTTGTTCTCATATACGAGGGGGAAAATAGTCAATGTAAAACCCAACAATGTACTCCATTCCAAATATTTTTCAACCATAATCTTGCCAATCCCCTTGCCTCTGATACCAGCGTTGACTAAAAATGTTGAGGAACAAATGTGAGACGATCTACCGGGATATGCTGGTTTGATGTAAAATGCTCCTAAGCATTTTTTTTCCCATTGAATAGAATTTAATTTGCTGTTTTTCAAATTATTTACCTTCCGTTTTTTAGAGTGTTTAAATGCAGTTAGATCCAATTCTGGTATTTCTCCCAATACCATAACACAAACTAATCCATCTTGGGGGTTAAACTCATCATCATCATCTTTTAGAAAATCAATTGATCTTTTGTTATTTAGTTGTTTGCCACTTAAAGTATGTGTTATATTATTATTATTATTATTATTATTATTATTATCATCAACGGTATTAGTATTCGCAATGTCATTATTATTGTCCCCACCGGTATTTTCAGTATTTATATCTAATTCAGTATTATTATTATATTTTCGATGTTTATTGACAAACCAATAATCTATAAATTCCTGATAAGTTAAGGGTTCATAAAAAGGTAAAGTATCACCCTTCTCAATTTCCATATTGAATTCTTCTAATAAAAAAAATAAAAGCCCCTGCGGTAATAATTCTGGTATAGCTGGATAAAGTGGATATAAAGTAGCTGCTGTCTCGCCATCTTTTAACACAAGTGAAAATGGTTCTGGTAACAAATATTCCGTGCCTATTTCCACGTTTTGTTGCTCTTGATGGCTATTCATGTTTTCATTTTGATAAGGTTGCTCCATGTTTGGGTTCATTTTTTTTTCTTGTTTTTGCTGTTGTAACTTTTGATCTTGTGAGAATAGGTTAGAATTTTGTTGAAAGGGATACGGATAATTTATATCCTCTATAATCTGCCCATCTTTATAGTACTCTTCTACATCATACGCACAGCTCTTGCCATATTCATCATCATACTCGTCTTCTACCTCATCATCATCATTTTCTGAATCAAAATCATCTTCTTCTCTATAATCATCGTCATCCTCATCATCTTCATCATCAAGATCTAGTTGTAACTCAAATATAGAGTTTATATGCTCTTCATTATTGTATTGATGAAAATGGTTAATATGATCGCCATCATAATTTAGTTTTAAAGAATTCATTGGGTGGTCAGTGTTATTCATCGCGTTTTGACTATTAATACTGAATAAGGATAATCCAGCTTTTATTGATTTATGTGATTTTAACTTTTAAAGTTATTTAAAGTTTTACCTCTGTCTTAAATAATTAGTAATTTGATCTGACAGAGTAAATTTTTTTTTATTCAATTAAAAACGAAAAAAAAAAATCTATTTTTCTTTTCCTTGATGGATATTTAATATAAATATTACTAGAGAGCAAGAACGTGTTTTTTTTTTTCTTTTTTTTTTTTTTTGGTGTTTTAATTATAGAGCAGTTTAAATATGAACAATTAACGGGCTTTTAACCCCATTTTCTTAAGATAGCATAAACGATATAACTATTAGCTGATTTTTGTTTGAAAAACCGAAAAGTTAATTACAAAGTTTGGACATTAAAATTAAACAATAATTATTTTACAAATTATACACTTACTTGTATTTTTTTTTTTTTTTAATCATTTTGTTCTTGAACAGCAACAGTGTTTTCTTTTTTTGATTCCACCTTTTCATCTCTTCGTTGCTGCTGCTGTTTTTTTATCCCTCTTTTACTTATTTTTTCACCTAGAGTGTTTAGTTCGTTAGTGGCCTCTGTAATCAAATTAGTTACAAGTTGTTCGTCTCTAATATTATATTCAGGGAATATTTTATGAGCAAAAGTCAAATAGGAGGTATGGGACTTAATTTCAGATTCAATTTTAGAAACTTGTTTCCATTGATAGTTTGGATCTCCTTCTTTTATCCTGAAACCTTTACCAAATGGGTTAAATTCGATTTTACTGGTATATGGTCTTTTTTCAACATCAATTTCCTTTGTCGATGTTGATGTACTTGTAGTAGCAATACCATTTGATGCCAACTTTTCATTTAACCGCTTGCGCCTTTCTGCACCCTCTTGTTTTCTTCGCTTAAGATCTCTTAAACGTTCTAAAGCATCATCTAATTTACGGACCATTTGTCTTCTACTTTCAAACTGTTTACCTTGTATTTCTACCATTTCTATGTCAGTCCAACCATACTTTTCCAAAGCTTCAATAGTCTTATCAACTTGTTCTATACATGGACTAAAACAGCAGATATTAACTTGTTCATGGTTATTTAAGACACCTGGTGCATCTAAATGATGAATTGCCTCCCACGGAGCAGGCAAATCTAAGAAAACGCAATCAGCATTTAAATTTAGGGAAGGTAACGATTGTTCATTTAAACTAGTTGTATCTTCTAATGGATTAATTTGAAATCCATTTTTACAAACATCCCTATGAGTAATAACAACCCTACTACTATTAGTACTGTTATTAACATTTTTTTCATTTGTAGCAATTAGACCATGTTCTTTGAATTCTTGTAAAGCTTGCTCATATCTAACTTGATGGAACTCATAAGTGAACAATTTACCAACAGATCTAGCAAAAGAATGGGATAAACTAGCACTACCAGTACCAGCTTCTAAAACCCTAGTAGTAGGGCCGCAGTCTAATCTGCCCAGGATATAACTTGCATCAAATGTATAAACTATTTGGGTTCTATGTGGAAGAGATAAGGTCCACAGTTCTGGAGTAGGTTGTAAGATATGGATAAAACCAAATTTGTTATTTGAAGTTTTAGTTGCTATTTGTGAGCCATACGGTTTGCCAATTATATCATTATGTGGGAAAATACCATATCTTGTATTAAAATTTTCATTGGGCGTTATGGTTATTGGTTTAATATTGTCACGAGAAATCCAAATTAACACTAGATCACCTGCCTGGATTGTGTCTTTGTATGATGTGAAAGGACTATTCATTTATGGAGAGAATTCAGTTTTGGAGCTGTTTTTTTTTTTTTTTTTTTTTTTTTAATTGTATTTTCTTTATTTTCGACAAAGAAAAAGAAATGAGGTAAAAAAGAAATGAGGTAAAAAAAGAAATGTGGGAAAAAAAGAAATTGGGGAAAAGGAAAAAGGGAAAAGGGAAAAGGGAAAAGGGAAAGCGATTGTCCGATAAGGCATATATCCGGTAACGAATGCTTAAGGTTTTTGGTATTGCTTTTTTTCATTTGCAGAACATCTTCAATAATTTGCCTTCACTTCTCTCCCCTTATTTATTAGCCGCTCATTTTCTGGCTGAATGATTGATATAAAAGGGGGGATGTCTGTCTGTCTGTCTGTCTGTCTGTCTGTCTGTGGGGAGGGGGTGACAAGGTCAGACTGTTGCGGAGGGAAAGGGAAAGGGATAATAATCAAATAAAAATAAATATAAAACGGACTTTTTTATTATTATTATTATTATTATTATTGTTTAACTTGCTTTGTTCTAGACTACAAATAAATTATAAGTCAACTAAATTATATACAAGGGTGTTGCCGCCCCCCTCAATATTTAAATTAACAATAAAAATTAAGCTTAGAGGCGATGATTACTGATAACTAATAAACCACAAAAAGTTATATTAACATAACTGATCTTTATTATTATTATTATTATAATTATTATTATAATTATTATAAAAGTCAAATAAATAAATATATAAAATACCAATCAGAAAAATGTGAAAAAAGAAGAAAAAAAAAAAATAAAAAAAGAAAGAAAGAAAGAAAAAACAAAAACAAAAACAAACAAACAAACAAACAAAATGCCAGCAATTCTAGATTCAAGACCAAAAACCTATAAAAAACCAACTATAGACGATATAGATCCTGTCACAAATTATATACCCGCACTGGTCAGAGATAGAGTCTCACAAGAGTGCATTGAAATGTGTTCCAAGCTAAGAAAGTTTGTTATCTACAATTGTAAACCTAGAGAAGAACAATATTTAAATAGCGAACCTAAATCTGAAGAAAGGGAAAGGATTATTCAAGAATTATTGGAATCAAAAAAAGATTACGATTTGATTTTTTTTTTTGACAATGATAATGATGCTGATTATGGTAACAGTGCCTGTATTGATAGATTACCAAAGTTTAATTACCTAGAATATGGTATATTATATCAGTTTGTTGGAAAGAGTATTTTAGCTTCAAAAGTGATTTCTTTCTGTGGTGGGAACACTTATTCCAAAAGCATCAATAATATGAGTGCGCTGGAGCTCTTTCTGCATTATGGTGATAATAATCAAAAAACAGAATTTGCCATTCCTATGATTAATAAAAAAAGGGATGTCGAGTTTTTCATTTCTGAAAAAGATGTTGCTTCATCTGATATATTGAACATCAATACAAATTGTAACTTAGATTTTAAAACAAATAAAATGATCATTAATGGAAAAAAATGGTTTATACCAGATATTTTGAAGCTAAACGGCGGTAACCCTAATAATAACAATAATAGTGGATGTTATTACGCCGAAGCTTACTGGATTATTTTAGCTGTTACTGAACATGATGAAAATAATATTTACAAAAAACATTCATTGGTGATGGTGGACACACAGAATATTATAGATAAATTGAACGATGGCAAAGAAATTAGTATATCACGTATTACCACCGATGATAGTTGTTTATTTGGAGATAGCTGTTATTATGAAGTTGAATTCAATAACCTAGAGGTGCCGCTCTGCGTTTTAGGCGGCAGAGGCGATGGTTTTCATGTGTTGCAAGAAAAAAGCAGTTTGGTTAAAATTTACGAATGCATGAAGTTAGTCGGAATGGGAGAGGAAGCATTACAAAGAGCTAACGAAAGAGCCTCGCAGCGTAAGGTTTACGGCTCGAAACTACAAAAATCGGAACATTTTAAATTCGAATTGGCCAAACACAAGATTTCTTTACAAAATTGCAGATTGCAACTTTGCAATGCGGCCGTTAAGTTGCAGATAGAAGGATTCAAAGCTGCTAAGCAGGAAATTGCTATCTCTAAGATTGTGACTCCCCAAACCGTATGCCATGTCATTGATTGGGCAATGCAAATATTTGGATGCTCTTCTTTCACTAAAAACAATCCATTATGGGAAATGTATAATAATGCTAGGGCAGATCGTGTAAATGAAACGCCCGATGAGGCGTTATTATCTCAATTGGGGAAAAATGAAATTTTATTGATGAATAAAGTTTTAAATTTGCACATTGAAGAGAATTCCACACGTTGCACTAATGGGATTGGAAGGAAAAAACGTTAAAGATGGTTTGGGCAAGTTTGTAATAATCTCATCTCTGGTATATTAATAGAGGAAGATGTAATATTATAATTGTTAATTTACTATTTGAAAATAAAAGGATCTGAGCGTTTTTTTTTTCTTTTCTTTTCTTTTCTTTTTTATTTTTATTTTTAAGTACGATTGTTATTATTATATTATTATGTTTATCCACACATCAACTTAATTTACATAGATTATTACTGAGTTTTACTTTCAAGATTATGATTATGTCTCCCTCCTACCTTTTTAATATAGGATATAAATGTTTTTATTTTATTAATTTAGTTTTTTTTTTTTTTTTTTTTTTTTTTTTTTTTAATCGGCTATTTATTTTTTTGCAAAATATTTAAAATAGAATTAAGTAATATAAGATATTAACCACAATTTTCTTCTTTTTCAAAAGAAAAAAAAAAATAAAACAAAAAATAAAAACTTTACTACAATAAATTACTTAAATTAATATAGATCATTAGAATTAAATTCGTAGGTAAAACCTTTTTTTATAAATGCATCCCTTTTAATTTTGTTTTCTACAAGCCATTTCTTCGTTTTTTCATGTTGCAAAGCTTGTGCGTCACTAAATGGTATTTTGGTTAAAGTTTCCAATGGGAGGTCTTCTTTATCTATATCTATTTCACCCATATAAACTACATTTTCACCTCTAATCATATATATACCCAAAGTTTCCTCAGCATATTGCTTTGAATCCATTAAGTATATTCTTTGAACACAATGCTGCAATATCAAGTTTGCAAATTGATCATACGTTCTTAAAACGCCAAACAAGTGTCTACCATCACGTAACAATACAAATACTTTACGGTCAATACTTCCAACTAAAGCTGCTGTTGTGGTAAAATTATATTGATCTAAATATAAGTCAGCTTCTCCAGATGTTATCTTTGTATTGGTTGGAGAATTGGAAGAGTTAGAATTGGAACCAAAAAAGGAGTTGACAGTATTTGGTGGATTGTATTGGTTTTGATTATTATTATGGTAGTGACGTTGTTGATGATACTCCATTAAGCTAGTAGATATATATATATATATATATATGTATAACCTTATATCTAGGATTTCTTTTTCGTTTTTTTACCTTTTTCTTCCTTGGGATTTCTTCGTGTTTGCTGAAGATTTATGTTTTTTCTTGTGATTTTGCAATATCAATACTATACTTTGAAAAGAGAAAGAAAAAAAAATTTCATTGGGGGGTTTTTTTTTGATTTTCTGAATCAGAATGAAATAAAAAAAATATAAGTATATTTTTAAATTATTCCGAAAGCGGATTTAGTACGAAGTTCCGAAAGATAAAACTATGCCGAATATCACGTGCTTTTTTTTAATTTTTTTTTTCCTAAAATTTTAAACAGGCCGACAGAAAAAAACTGTGAATTTTCAACCTGACGAATAAAAACACTCAAACTTTAAACAAGCTTATACCCCCCCGCCCCTTTTTTTTCATCTTTCTTTCTTTTTCTTATAGCTATTTAACACAATGAGCAACTTTTATAGGAGTTAAAATTTATATAGAGATTATAAAAAATTTATCATATCCACCTTTTACTTATTATATCTCTTTTTATCTGGGTTAGTAGCTTAAGAAAAAAAAAAAAAAAAAAAAAAAAGTATAAACATAACAAGTATAATAATGAGTTTTTTCAGATCCCTACAAAATACTCCAAGAGTAGTCACTTTATTTTCCAACAAAGTTGCCAATTCAGTATCTTCTCCGTTACTAACACAATTGAAGTCTATTCAAGAATCTATCCCAAAAGATAGTGGCTTCAAGTTTAACATCGAGGTTCATACTTCATTCCCCACAAAAGAGCAATTAAGCTACATGGAAGATGAATGCCAACCAAAATCAATTCTTTCAAAATACATTCCATATTTGAAGAGATTGAAAAATACTCATGGGAATATCGCGAGTGATGCATTACTTTCCACTCCTGAATTAGGTAAGAGCTTTAGTAAAGACTTGAAAACGTTACCCCCAAATATTTGGAAGACAAATGGTGAATTTTGGGTTGATTGGGAAAAAAAAACTCTAGGTGACACCGTTGAAAATTTCAAATAATGTATGGTTTAGGTTGTTATTTTTATTTACCATGCCATGAATAGTGGTATATATTCCAATATATATATATATATATATATATATATTCTTTCTTTTTTTTTCAACACTTTTACCTAATATTTTTGTATTGGCATTATTTTACGTACTACGATTTTTAAAATATTATAGGCATATATAATCACACATATACAAATAGTTATAAGCACATTAACGTAATTTCCCCCCCCCCCCCCTCAATAATTGTTATTGATGAGCCCATCAGATATATAATTTCTATTTTATTGGCTACAAAGATAAATCAATACACACGTACACAATATCAAATAATTCTTTCTTCATATCTTAATTCTTTTTAAAACATAGTTTTGTGCCAATGTTCGGACAGTTAACTGGATGCCATCTTCAATCCAATCTCTAACCCATTCACCAATATCAATTTTTTCTTCATTGGAATCTTTTTTCCTGTTGTAAGATTCATCGTTAGTAATCCATTCTGCCCACTTAAGTGGAAATCCTTGGGATCTAACCAATATCGTGATATCATTAGTAATATCCTTCAAAATCATAGTTATGGAAAAATTACCAGAAGAATTGGAATCTACAACAGTCATTTCGTTATCGAAGTCCTCATCATCGGCTTTGGTTACTGGCACGGCTGTTGGTAGAATAGATATAAAAACTTCACTGACATTTTTATAGTAATCTTCATTATCTTCATCAGCGAGATCGTTTTCACCAGTAGTATTAGGAGTATTAGATTCACTATCGCCTTTTTTCTTATCTCCCACGTGCTTTTTAATGGAGGCTTCCAAATTAGCTAAACATAATTTTTCACCATCATTGACTTTACCTTGAAAAAACTGGAAATCGATTATATTGTCAGGGACAGATGGTTGTTCATTGAAACGTGGTTCATCTACAAAAATCCTTACTCCATCTTGGACTTGTGCAGAAAGAATTTGATAGAAGGATTCATCAACAACTTCAGTAAACCTCCAATTTTGAATATCATGGTTTATGTGGATTTTTAAAACCTCAGAAGTCTCACCAACAACCAACTTGGTTAAATTCTTGGCCAAACCGCTAACTGCAGAACTAACTTGTTTATTTTCTTCTAATGTTTCTTGAATTGTTTGAGTAGTAGTTTTCAATAAATTATTAAATTTTGCACTAGTACCGCTGTTGTTCCACCAAGATGCAAATGACGTTATTGGATCGTTAATAGGCGATTGCTCTTTGGTGTTGACATCTACTTGTTCTTCTTGCTTCTTAGAGTTGGAAGTTGAATCACTTTGTTTTACTTTTGGTTGTTCAGAAACCTTTTCTTTGTCGCTTATATTTTTCTCATCAAGTGTAATTTTTTTTTGATCAACTGGTGTAAACGGTTCAGTTTCTTTTTCAGAACTGACCAAAGTACTAGATTTATTACTATTATTAGTATTATTATTATTTTGGTCTAATTCATCTAAAAAATCTAGAATATCATCTTTATCATCATTGTTGTTATTATACTTTGTTGTTGTGGTCGATTTTTGTTCCGGTAAAGATTCTAAAAACTGTAAAACATCATCGGCATCAGTAGTTTTAGAACTCATTTTTAATAATCTTTTGGTTTAAGTTACTTTATTTTATCTTTTTAAGACTATAATAATGGAGTTGAATAGTTGTTGTTTTTTTTTTTTTTTTTTTTTTGTGAAAGAGAAGTTTAGTGCAAGTTGGCTGTGTTGGCATTTTAATAACAATTGAAAAACAAACGATTGAAATAAGCAAATCAAGGGGAAATATCAAAGGGAAAAGAGAAAACAAATATATATACCGAAGATGCGTTTACGGACTACCTTTTAACTCGAGCTTTCGTTTCGTTTCGTTTCTTTTTTTTTTTTCATTTTTTCATTTTTTTTTTCCCTTTTCTTTTTATTTTTTTTAATTAAAATTTAATAATTTCTTTAAATTTAAATCATCTTTGACATCTAACATATACGTGTGTTAGTTATCTTACTTTTTTTCTTTCTCAAAGCAAAGCAAAATAAAATAAAATATAACATAAAAAGGAAAAACAAAAAAAAAAAAAAAAAAAATGCCCTCCAAAAACTCAATTAATAGACCAAAAGACACCGTCAATAAAGCTAGGAAAGCCCGTTCATTAGGCCAAAAGAGACAACAACGTGAAAAAAATGGACTATTAAAACCAAGTAGGTCTAGTGAGAATTCTAAGAGTGGTCAAATTAAATCTATTCCAATTGATTTATACAAGGGCGATAACAATATTTTAGAAAGTAATGCCAGAGGTATAACCACTAAAACTCTAAGCAAAAAAAGAGCTAAAAAAATTGAAAGAAATTTAAAATATATACAACAAAATAAGTTGTTAATTGATGCTCAAGAAAAAGCTGAGGCCAATGGTATGGAACTTGAAATTAAACCATCTACATTAACTAAAAATGTCAAGACTATTAAAGAAGATAGCCAGTTAACCAAGATTAAAAATGATATGTGGAGCGTTATAGAAGACGCCAAGAGTACTGGTTTGATCCTAGAAGGCGGCAATGGTACTACTCTAGGTGGTGCATATTTCCCATAAGCTACTAAAAAGTAGCGATATATATATATATATATGTATATTATCAATCAATAGATAAGATTCTAAATAATATTAAACATTTTAACCCTTAATACCTCTAGCTTCCAAGTTTTCATCGACTTTTTCTCTTAAATAGGAAATAACTTCCGCTGGATCATCTGCTTTGAAAACGCTAGTACCAGCAACAATAACATTGGCACCAGCTTTAGCGGCAGGCTCTATAGTAGCTTTACCTAAACCACCATCGACCTGAATATTCAAGTTAGGGAACTTGTTTCTCAGTGATTCAACTTTGGGCATCATTGTAACCATAAATTTTTGACCACCAAATCCAGGTTCAACGGTCATAATTAAACACATATCTAGGTCTTCAGCTAAGTCATACAAAACCTCAACATCGGTGCCCGGCTTAATAGCACATGCAGCTTTAAGACCTACTTTTTTAATTTGTTGGATTAATTTTTTTGGGTCTTTAGTTGATTCATAATGAAATGTGAATTGATCAGCACCTGCCTTAGCAAATACTTCAACCCATTTCTCAGGTTCACTGATCATCATATGACAGTCAAAAAATGCACCGTTTGGTTCTCCACTTCTTGGAATAACTTTCCTTAAACTTTCCACAATTGGAACACCTAAAGAAATATTTGGAACAAAATGACCGTCCATTACATCAATATGTAACCAATCGGCTCCCCCGTCAATAACTTTATGACATTGGCAACCTAATTGGGAGAAATCAGATGCCAAAATACTTGGTGCAATATGTGATTTAACCATGTCTTTATTAATAATTTTTTTTTTTTTTTTTTTGTTTTTAGTTACCTGGGCCTTTATTTTTATCATAATAGTATGATAGTCTTAGTCACAGGATTAAAAAGAAAAAAAAAAAAAAAAAAAAAAAAAAGAGAAAATGAAAGAAAGGAAGAAAGAGAAGGAAATATCTAATCTTCGTATTAAACGATCATATTATTAAACAAGAAAAAATAAAACGCTTTTTTTTTTTATTTTCCTGTTGAAAATAACAACGTGTCTCAATTAATAGATGACCAACGAGTGTCTCAGGTTATCTGAAAGAAAGCTATTCTTTACTAATATATATATATATGTGTATTAAAATTTAGTAAATTATTATTTTTATTCAATTAATTATTAGAATATTATACGTTTATTATTCGACCAAAAAAAAAATAATATTCAAAGCATGTATACATGAGATTTTCATAGATTCGATACTTCAGATACAAAGTTGGAATGTTAAAAAAAATTGCTAAAGGGAATAGAAATAAAAGCTACACCAATAAAAAAGATTTTTTTTTCTTGCATACTTTTTCATAAAAAATATGAGAAGCAAATAATAACAGGATTTATCATAATCGGTATTAAATTAGAAAGAAAAGAAAAAAAAACCTGTAAATTAATCTATAAGGGAGAGAGAGGGAAAAGAAAATAAATCGACATCAATCAAATAATTACAGGAAATTCCCACTACATAACTTTATCTCTTGGATTTAAATCAACACCCATGTCGGTGACATCTCTATTAGCAGACATTTCTTGTGCATCCTGGATATTTCTTTCAGCATCAGCTGCATCAGAAACTTCATCGGTCGCATCGGCACAACAACATCCACCAGCACGTGGAATTTGTTCGGAAATCTTTTCTTCAGCAGTGGTGGAAGAGTACAATGAAGTGGCATCTACATTTTTCTTGTGGATACCACAAACACAACCGTTACCCCCAGGACATTTTTTAATTAATTTTAACCTACGATCTCTTAAAATTATAACTTTAAATCTATTAAACATAACTTCAAACAAGGCGATACCAGTGATGACAGCAAAAACATAAGTTAAAACAAAAGACATGGCAGCCAACATTAACATATAAGCAAACATGGTGGAAATAAAAACTAGAATCATTCTGATGAAATCTTGCATTAAAGAATAACCAGAATGATGAAAAAATTCAATCATGATATTTCTTCTTCTAGCATTAGCCCACATTTCTTCCTTATTTTCTTTTTCTTGTTTTTTGTTGGCCCAGATTAATTCCAAATACCACAAAACACAATTGCACAATTTATAAACAAAAGCACCAGCCAAAATTAAACAAAAAATACCAAAAGCTTGCCTTTTAGTGTGACCTTTTAAATGTTGAAACAAAACTGGATATCCATTGAAATGCGGAGTTAGGTATTCATTCATACCCATAGACATGGACATCGATGAGGAAGATGAAGAATTACTGTTACTCATATCCATACCAGCCATAGAAGTAGCAGTAGCAGTAGACGTATCAGTAGTAGCGCTCATATCCATGCCGCTCATATCCATGCCACTCATACTCATGGCCATGCCACTCATACTCATAGCCATTGATGAAATTGAAGAAGAAACAGAAGCTGTAGCGCTACTCATGCTCACAGTCATAGAAGAAGTAATACTGCTTACTTTAGTAGTCATTGAAGAAATAGCAGAGGAAACAGAACTGCTGCTACTACTACTACTACTCATAATCATCGAGGACATAACAGAAGTGGAAGCAGCTGTAGTAGACGTGGTAGCCATATCCATACCAGTCATATCCATACCAGACATACCAGACATACCGGCCATATCAGACATATCCATTTTGAAGTTTATAATTGTTTCTTTTGTTTTCTTTCTTGTTATTTTAGTCCCGAGAGGCTCTATAAAGTTAACTTGTTATAGGACAGATTGGTGGGAGGGAACCATATATATATAAACATTGTTTCACGATGGCTAATAATGATCTTAAAAAGAAAAAGGAAAAAAAAGATATAAAAGTGAAGACGTTAAATACAGAGTTATCTTGGTGATTATTCTGATATTTTTTATTATTAGTTACTAGATTGACTTTTTAATTTGCTCAGCATTTATTGAAGATATGGAATACACCTTTTTCTTTTATTATTTTAACATAATACAAAAAGATACTTTTGCGGGGGGAAAAAAGGAAGAAAAAAAATGCGCTAGATCTAAATTACTCTTTGTAGTTAATAATATATATATATTTTTTTGAGCAATTTAAAAACGTAGGAAAATACATAGATAAAAATACAGTATAGAAAAAGAAAAATTATACCAAATTTGCTCAGCTTATTTTCTCATTGCATTTAAAAGCTCACATTTTACTCCCGCGTTTAACTAAGAAAAAAAAAAAGAAAAAAAATTTATATTTCCTATAAAATCTTTAACTCAAAATCCTTTTTTCTTCCTTTTTTTTTTCTTTTTTCTTTTTCAGTTAAACTGAAAAATATCTCCCGGGGGTGAGTCGAACACCCGATCTCAAGATTACTTTGGAAGTTAAATTAATAACTAACCCCATTACAGTCTTGCGCCTTAAACCAACTTGGCTACCGAGAGCTACCTTGGAGTTTTTCCTAAGAGTAACTCATTGCTACTAGTAGTAATTATGAACCCAAATTTTCGGAAATAACTCTTTGTTTCATCTAGGTCTTTACATATAGAAAAAGATTATTTAAAACTATAAATCAATCATGAAGGATATCCTTTTCTTTTATATTTTCCCTAATTGTAATAAGCGTTCATCAGCATTTTATATTACGACAACTCTCTTAAAAAGTACATTATATCACTAATAATATGCTTTTTAGTAATTGGGCTGAAAAAGTCAGACCATGCATTATCAAAGTCATCACATCAACAACAGACAACATAATTACATAATCTTAACGTTTCTGTAAAATCTTTAATTTAGCACCTTTTAATACACTAATTCCAAAGTGGTTTTATAAATTAATTTACTAACCAGGATATGTCGTTTTATGATAAACTAAAACATCAAATAATCTAAAAAAAAAAAAAAAAACATTGGTACTGTAAAATATTATGTCACAGTAGCAATATTTTTAACCCTTTTAATTTGCCAATATGAAGGTATTTAAAAATAATGATTGTGTGAAATACAACTACCCTCGCAATTCAACATTTAGCTAGCTTAATAAGCTACATCAAGGAAAAATAGAAAAAAAAAAAAAACTGTTTAACTGTTCTACTATATGCCAAAAGTTACTCTAAGGTCTAAAAATTGCATATAATTGTTGATGGTATTTATTATTTAGTAATATACATTAGAAATAGCTGTTTACAAAGTTTTTTTCTTCTTCTTATTTTTTTTTATAAATGTAACCACATAGATATTTCTCTTTTTAAACACCAATTTTTCCTTTTTTTTTATTTTTTTTTTATTGGTATTCTATCTTGGGAGACAACAGATAAATATGTGTTTCACTACTCTTCACCCGCCGCTTTTACCAAATCAAGAAATGTTTCTTTGGATACATCGGTAATCAGTTGTTTCTTTTCCTGCTGGTTCTTAATATCAGAAAATTTATCATTTATTTCCTTGTCAGTTTTCACCTGTGTAAGCATTATAGCATTAAATAGTTTGACAACACCTCTTTGGGCTATCTTTCTTAATTTTCTTTCCTTATCCAATGTTTTACTAATCTCGCTAGCTTCTGATGGAAGAATTTCTGTTTCCCTGGTTTTGGACAATATTTTTTTTTTTTCTACCAGCATGGCCTTTTTAGCCTTGAATTCTAATTTATCCGATTCATTTTTTTGTAAAACCTTTTTATTTCTGGCCATGATTGGATCTTTACGATCATATGCTTTTAAATGTGATGATAAAATAGCACTCATTGCATTAGAAAACAATTCTGAACCATCATCGTGTTTACTTTTTTTGGTGTTTTTGGGCTTTGAAGTAGGGAAATCGACATCATCGGCCTCCTCTTCCTCTTCTTCTTCTTCTTCTTCTTCTTCTTCTTCTTCTTCTTCTTCTTCTTCTTCTTCTTCTTCTTCTTCTTCTTCTTCTTCTTCAGCTGAGGATAATGTTGTTATTTCTGATTCATTTTCTTCATTATCATCGATTTGGCTTTCAGATGAAACATTTTCATCTTTGTCATCAAAATTATTTTTTTTTACCGAACCTTTTGGGCTTATATGCTTTTCTTGTTCATTTTTTTTATCATTAATGGAAGTTAACTTTACTCTCTTATTTTTATTTTGCTTACTAGTTACACCTACCATATTAAACTAATATATTTATTATTATTATTTATCTTCTTTTTTTTTTTTTATATGCAAGCTTTACTTATCTCAGGTTGAAACAGTTAGATATAAAAGGTTGGCTAACGTATGAATTTTAAAAAATTTACCAAAGAAATCTTTTTTTTTATGCTTTAAAACAAAAACAAAACATCAAAACATCAAAAACAAAAAAAAAAAAAAAAAAAAGAAATGTTGTTTTTTTTTTGTCAAACTAAAACGTAAAAATAAATAAGAATTATCCGAACAAGCCCGTAATACCGAAGTTTTAATAGCCGCTTGTGCAAACTTAATGTTTTATAATTGTTTAGAACTTTTTAACTTTCAAAATACGAATTCAAAAATAGAGAACCAAATGGCTATTCAAAGTATATTATAAATAAAAATATAATCAACAAGTCATTCTATTTCTATATATAAACAGCAAGTACTTACAGTTTCTTTTATTTTATTTTATTTTATTTTATTTTATTTCATTCTCATCATTTCGCATTTCCCTTTCTAAAAGATATATCTAAGAAAAAAAGTTATTTATTCCTATTTTATTATAATACAAAAATTATGAAATCCTAATACAAAAGTGACTATAAATGACATCATATAATAATCTAGATATACCCACAACACCAAAGAAAAATACAGAGAATAAACGATACACTGAATCTAAGATTCCATCTCCATCTAGAATTCCATCTCCTAAATATTTCAATAGTAGAAACAATTCTCCAAATTCATCGGTCTCCTCTTCATCCACATCAGCGTCTGGAACAGCAGCAAGTGGATCAACAATGAATGACAAAGAACTTATACTTCATACTAAATCTTCAATATCAAATAAGTCTCAACAACGACATTCCTCCACGTTAAACTCTTTTTATAACGAAAATGTCAAGCATTTAAATAAACTAAATGACGAAATGGTAAGCAAGAAAATAAAATTACAAGAACTAAAACAACAAAGAGATGAATTAAATGCTAAATGCGAGGATGATTTGAATTTGACGGTTGAGAGTTTGAAGAAAATTTTGATAAATAAAAAACAGCAATATAAAAGCTTGAAATTTGAAATAGATCAGATCAGTGAAAACTGGGAATCTAAATTAAATTGCATTCAAACAAGCTATACTTTGAAAATAGAAAAATTAAAAGCTGATCAATGGACACAAAAAACCAAATTTTTGAAAGAATACGAATCAAAGGAACAAGAAGCAAGGGAAAAATATCAAAATGATAAAAAATTATTGCAGAATAAAGTGGATATGTTAAAAAAAGAAATCAAGAAGGTTGAGCTTGAGCTTAAAGAAAATGAAGATTATAAATCTAAAGAGAATGACTTAAAGTTAGAATTCAATCATGAAAAAGAACATTTTTTAAAAGCCATGAAATTGAAACAGGAAGGTAT